>NW_007578252.1:0-26630 GCF_000690725.1 Stegastes partitus
AAGGAAAGGAAAGGAAAGGAAAGGAAAGGAAAGGAAAGGAAAGGGAAGGGAAGGGAAGAGAAGGGAAGGAAAGGGAAGGAAAGGAAAGGAAAGGAAAGGGAGGGAAGGGAAGAGAAAGGAAGGAAAGGGAAGGAAAAGGAAGGAAAGGAAAAGGAAAGGAAGGGAAGGGAAAGGAAAGGAAAGGAAAGGAAAGGAAAGGAAAGGAAAGGAAAGGAAAGGAAAGGAAAGGAAAGGAAAGGAAAGCTGCAAAAAAAATAAGATGTCATTTTGAAGTTGTACCCGTCATTCTACTGTTTGCACGATAACAGAACCACTATGCAGGGATGGATATTTGTTCAACTTGCCTCCAACAGATAAAAGAAGACGCCGTCATGCCGTGACAGGTGAGGAGGCAGCACAGGAACACCTTCTCCTACACTGTGATGTACTTAATGATTTACTGCATATGCGCTGCAGTCAGATATAATAACATTAATTTGATTCCTCCACATAAAGGTGTTAGAAAGTCTTCCATGGGTACAATCCTTGCAGCTCTGCGTGCAGTATTTCAGCAGGCCGTTTGGTGGTTTAGAACGAGCCATAAAGCCTGATATGGCAGTGAAAAAATATATAGATTTTACACTGGAAGACAATGTGTTTATCAAATAAAAAACCCACTTTTTACATAGAGGTCGAGGAAATTGTTGCTTAAATTGTTGCAATTCTTATTTTTTTTTAGCCACAAAACCCACATTCTTATTTTTTATGTAGTCTAACCGGAGCTTGTTAGCTCCACTACGACCACCGAGGGGACGCGTTATCGTCTACAACATAAAATTCACCTAATAGCTTGAATTGCACTATTAGTAATAATGGCAAAGGAATGTTTGTGAGTTTATGTGAAATATTCATGCTTTTATTGCTCGTACTTCTTGAGGCAGATCCTCCAAAGCCCGTTAAACTAAAATTAAACACCCAGTGCTTGTGTTGTTCTTTTTTTTTCATCGTGATTTGCGAAACCTTTGGCATGACTCTTGATGGAACAGTAAGTGGCATGCGAGTGATTACTTTGCATTATATATCTTTATTGGATGTGGGTTGAAATTATGCTCCCCCCTCGCCCCACCACCCTGGAGTCTCTCCTTTTCCTCGCTTCTCGTAACCCCGAACGGCACTGTGGTGCACTGGAGGGTGTGGGACCAGCTGAATCGACATTCCTGTGGGAGTCACACCATTTCTCTCGGCGGCGCACAAACACAGCAGAGAGAGAGACACACACATATGACAACCATTACCTTTAAGTGGATGTGTTTGGCTACTTGTCATGCTAAATTACACCAGCCTCGCACTCCGGAAATGGTTTCTTCCTTGCTTAGTAAATCATTAGCTACTGGTGCAAACCTACATCAGGATTTACCAAATCGGAGTCGTAATCGCGCGTAAAAAGTCGCTCGTGATGCAGCCGAGGGTTTTTTGCTTATGATGTAAAATGACGGGGCCCGCAAACAGACGAGAAAATCAATTTCCAGCTTTCTCAATAACGATTACCCTCCACCAGACCTCTGAAAGGCATTTCTGTTGATTTGATTAGTTTATTTAATTTGCTTCTGTGAACATACTTTTATTGCCTCTCTTTGGCAAAGCAATCACTGCACCCCCAAAAAAACGGAGGCCAATTAAAACGCTTTTGTGGAGGTCACGCGAAGGAAAGGCAATCACGGGGGAATTTACGCTCTTCCTCCGACGGGTCTCTCCGACAACACTTTCAGCTAGGCCACCTTTTTTTTTTTTTTTTTTTGCAAGTCTGAAAGCTGCTCCTTCACAGCAAACCTCTTAACTCGCCAGCGCTGGCTGTGACTCACCGTCTGATTAAACTGTATATGTTTAGATGATGGGAGAGGAGAGGAAAACAACCCCAGTTTCCATTAGCCTAACGGGATAGAGTCTGGCTCTGACAAGAAGGCTGCCTGGAGAGAAAGCCCAGTAGAGGAGCTAATCCATTCAGCAGAAGCTAATGGGAGGGGAAGAGGGGTCCATTGTGATTTGAGGGATAGGTTAGTGCTGGCAGGCTGCTCATCACGGGTGATTATAGGAGGTGGAGCAGCGGGAGTGGGCTCGGTGGGAGACTGAGAGGCATGATTCTGATTCACCAGACTTGTATAATAGAAGCAGTAATAAGAGGAGCTACTGGTGTTTGAAATAAAAAAAAAGGAGATGCGCCGAATTTCAGAGAGAAACTGTGCAGAAAATGGGGCCAAACAGTACGAGAGAGAGAGAGAGAGAGAGAGTCGGGTAATAAAGATATAAAGATGTAGAACAGAATTAGATGGGCTAAAAATGGAGAGAGGCAGGTATATGATTGCTAAGTGTCTCTAAATTGAGCAGTTTAGGTGATAACCGCGGATATTGACTCTGCGCTGTGCCATCTGCCGCACTGTACGGTGAAATTGAAATCATTCTGACAGTTGCATTGAGTTTCCCAGCCAAACATCCAGCTCAGGTGATATCCCTATCCAGCAGTGTTAACAATGCATTTGACACAGAATACGCTTTTGCAAGTTGACTTTTTTTCCTCCCCAGTTTTTTTTTTTTGCCACGAGTCAAAAAAGAGAAAAAGTTGGGCAGGACACGTCAGTCACCTTTCGAATGAAACGACAGGAGCTGGAAGTGCAGTGATGGAGCAGATACTATAAAAGGAGTCCCTTCAGGTGGAATTTTGACAACGACGCATAAGCGGTTATGTAATACGTGTTGTGTTGTAAAAAAAAAAAACGTTGCCTTGATGTCACAAGTTGCTCCGCTTTCATGCCTTCTAGGTTTCACTACTTTAAAAAAAAATTTCATTGGCACATTCTTTGGGGAACAGTTAAAAAATGAGCCCAAACTTTAAAGCCAGCACAGAATGTTTCTCATTACTTGGAAACAATTGCGTTGTGCTTTTCAGTAGGAGGACAAACACACAGGCAGAGAACAAATGAGGACTATACAGGAGGAAAGAAAAAAGAAAAAAAAAAGGAAAGAAAGAGGGAACACTGGTATAAACACAGCCTCTCTACTGTGTACACACACTGCTGCAGCTCTCCCCTTCCTCTGTGCTGCTTCTCCAGGTTTATACTATACACAAAGAAACCAATTCAGACTCTACAAGCCTTTTTTTTTTTTTTTACTCAAGTTCAAAGGGACACTTGAGTCCCATGTTAGTAAAAAACCCCTTTTTTTCGCCGCCGCTATCTCCGGAATCTGTAACGATACACAAGTCGGTCTGTGAGACGCATTTTCTTGGCAGCGGAGAGGGTTTTGTTTGGAGAGGAATACAAAGATGAGAGGGGGAGATAACGACTGAATAATGGTCTGAGGAGACGGATGAATGGACGGGAGAATACTCACAGGCGATGCGAACGTGGGCTTTGCGGCTCTTGGTGGTCCCAGCGGAGCTCCAGGCCACACACTGACACCAGAAGTCCTCCGGCCCAAACAACTCCTCCACCTGCTGCCGAGTGATCTCGATGCTGGCCTCCCTCACAACCAGGCCTGCGAGGGAAGGATTGAAGAGGAGGAAGATAGGGATTAGAGATTTGAAAAGGAAAAATAAATAAATAAAAAGGAAAAAATAGGGCATTAATACAACATCAACAAATAAAAGAACAAGCTGAAATAGGAAAACATAAAAATTTCATATATCCTAACCTCACACAATGTGCATTTGTGTCTGTCTGGCCTGATTCTGGAGCCGGAGCGCTGAGCTTTTTGGTTCTGGGCCCTGTGGGGGAGGATTCTCGGCGTCATGGCTAACACAATCCTGTTTGCTAACTCCTCTGATTACTGCTCATCTGGGTGCCAGGACCCAAACAAACAAATCATCCCCCAAACAAATGCCTCTACCCACAGCTGCCCCTCTAGAGCAGATTACGCTGCAGCTTCAGTGTGTGTATATCTGGGCACATACATGCAGTGTATGTATGCATTATGCAGTGCAAGAGCTTTAACTGAAGATGGGGGTGCTCGCCGTGCAAGATCATGCTTATTTCAGCTCTCCATCCATCGTCTTTTTTGAGGGGATGGGATGTTTGTGAGGACAATGCATCATAAAAAAATTATAATAATTTACTACAGACATTGCAGACATTATGAGACACTTAACCTCTTGAGCCAAACGTGAGCCGACTCGTAACCAAATTATTCCATATGTAGTGACATAAGTGACATCGTCCCTGAGGGTCGAGGTGGATGCATGGACTGTATACAAGATGGACGTAGCTTCCGTGACGTCACCCGTTGGTTTCTGCACTGAGAAAATGAAGCCAGGGTTTTGCTACTTCCTGGTTGACATCTTGGATTTTTGGAGCCAGTGACGCAAAAGTCGTCGGAGGGGGGTGGAGCCATAGGAGCAGCGATTGGTCAGACGGATTGAGAGGCGGGCCCTCTCTGCCCCGCCCACATTTACTGCCTTCTGCTTGCTTCATCTGCATCGTCCCGACTGTCAATCAAGCCAGCCACGCCCCTTGCCCCGCAAAATGCTGATGATTTTTTAAAAATTCAGTATTGATTTATTTTCAGATTGGCCACCTGATCTCTGGATTTGACTATGAAAACTAATTTTTAAAAAAATCCTGAGCTGGAGGAATGCAGTATTTCATGATCTGTGATCACTTCTTTTCCAATTCATTTCTATGGGAGCCAGGGCTTTTTGGAGCCAGGACTAGCGGACGTAGTGATATTGCAGGTTTTTGACACTTCCGGGTTGGCTTCATTTTTCGGGGCCAGTTGCTACGTCCATCTTTTATACAGTCTATGGGTGGATGCTGCAGAACAGTGGGGGATTTGCACGGTTTGATGTTGAAAAAAACATAGCGTTGGAGTTTTATTTAAAAAAGAACATTCATGCCGTGAATATCCCACGGCACCTCATCCCCAAAGTGCTGCTCTATTAGGTTTAGATATGGGGGTTGTGCGGCCCTACTGGAAAAAAGTCAAGTTGATGTCATTTTTCCTGGAACTGTCCTGCTCGTGTACCTGGTCAGCAGTGATGTGAAAGCCAACTGTGACATTCAAATCATGCCCAAGTTGCTACTGAAAGGCCTTTTGTGTGCCTCGGAAACATTCCCTGCAACCATTACGCCGCCATCACAAGCCAGCGCCGTTACCAACATGTTGTTTGTATACTAACTTCAGACCCTGTCATCAGCTTTACAAACCTTTTTCAGTTGTCATCCACTTTTTATTGATGACAGTCGAAAGTTTTGTTGTTAGCAGATGAAATTTCAGAGGAAGCAAATCCAATTCGATATATACTGAGTTATGCAAACTATTCTTGTGTTGTTCGTGTACTAACTGTTACAGCTTGCCTTTAACCAAATCCATCCACTTAATCCAAATTAGAACCAGCAAACTCCACACAGAAACCTCTCAGTGTGGACTTTGCAGGTTCTAATCCAACCAAAACCCTTTAAGTTGTGCAGCCAAACCAAATTTTACAATTATTGCCATTTTTCTCCACAAGACCACTTGCTGTGTCAAAAGCTTTGGGCCATTAGCAGACTGACTTGTCTACTTAGTGTTAAGAATTTGTTTAAATGAGCAGCGATCTCCTCATATTAATGCTATAGATACGTTACTATATGTCTTAACACGTTCCAACTCCAGCATCCTCTTTCCTCAGTACACATCATTGCCTGCTAATTTACATTTTAAAAAATGGTGAGGCCGGTGTCTCCTGATGAGACACAAATTAAAAGTGCTGCACACGGTGCATGCTAATTCAAACAGGGGACAGTTGCGGAATCAATGATTAATAGCTTTGTTGTCAAGAGGCCAACAGTGTTAGTTTTTAATGGAGCTTGTCCAAAGGTAGATATACTGTTTTAACTATTGAGCCACATTTAGTTACTCTTGTTTTGGTCCTGACAGCCAGTCAGTCAGCTAGTATTTGATTTAACTTTATTTATGAACGGCGTTATCTCCTCATTAGGCCAGGTTTTAATTAAATCACGGGACGCTTTTGAGAGACAGTAACTGATGACACAAAAATTACAACAAAGTTTGCAGCGTTTGGGTTAAGCAGATAATGCAGCAAGTACAATTAAGAAAGTATTATTTACATGTGCCTTAATTGTAGTAACAGTAATACGCACTATTGTAAGAGTCAAACTGTCCCATTATTGTTTTGCATTATATGCAGATGTGCTTTTACGCTGACACATCTGTAAAAGTGGCCTCAAACTTTTGCTCAAGCTAGAAACTTTGTATTTACATTTGTACAAGTTACCCTTTATGCTACTTTCGACTGAGTTTAGCCAAGAGTGTGTTGTAGATGTGACGTCATGGTGTCGTAGATCCTTGACTCATTCCAATGTGCATCCAATCAGTGGTCTAATCTTTGCCTGACATCTAATTCGTTACAGACTGACTCACCGCCAACAGACAAGATAGGCCAATTCGGAACACATTGTGAACCGCAGTCAATAATCTAAATCTGGCAAAAAAGTGAATCGAGGTAGTTTGAACTGCAACCCCATTCAGATTTAAAGATGTTGCAATTATGTGTGCTGTAACCACATTCCTTTAATAATATTACTGCAGCTTAGTCTTGCAGGGGTTCTGTCCTCTCTGTCATTTATATTAATTTAACAGGAAAGACTTTGTTTGGCAAAGCATACAAATGATCATAGCTGCTGATTACGACTGAATATTACTCTAATGAATAACTGTAATCTTTGATTAAACAATTTCTGCCTACATAACATTGACAGCATCAGAAGAGGGAATAATCGTCCTGTTGTGCTGATGTGTGTGTTAATAGCTTTTGTTTTTTTTTTCTCTCCTCTGGATGACCTCGCTTCACAAAAGGCTTCAGGATTCGAACAGGTTTATATTCTCTCGCAATTCTAGCCGAAGGAAAACGCAAAGAGAACGGATGGTTAGAAAACGAACATGCCATTTTATTTCAGGTTCAGCGCATTCACACAGCCTCCTTGTTCTGGCACACACACCAAGCGCAGTGACATCCCACACACCAGCTTAGCCCTCATGTAAAATTTACACAGTGTGCCGAGAGGCAGAGGAACAGCCACGTCTGTTGTGTCACCGTTTGCTCCCGCATGTGTGTTTCCACACGCATGTGTGAGCGCAAGTGGGTGTGCCCGCGGTCGTCTGCGCTGTACGCCGATGTGTTTGCCTGAGAGGGCGTTCTGTTAGTTTGAGAATGTCAAGGATGGATGTGATGTTGAGGGGGGGGGCATCACATACGGAGCAGCAGAGGGGAAAATCAATACTGGAAACAATAAGTAGATTCTCGTAATTCTTAGAAGCTCCAGAACGTGCATCAGTTTTTTTTTTAGTTTTTTCTTTATCAGTGCTGCAGACAGAAATGAGCTGTCTGGTGCTGCTGGAGTAAGTCCCCTTAAGAGAACCTTAAATGATGACGAGGACTAGATATCAATCTGCCTTAAGAGTCATTCATGACTTCATGGCGATTACTAAACTTGGATTAAACTCCTCCTGACGCGCTGCACTTCAAACGCATCAGAAGAGTTATTCTGCCCGATGAGCAGATCCCTGACTTGAGCCTGCTGACCTCACCCTGTGACTTCATGTGTTTGCTCAGCCAGCAGCTCTTAGCCTTTTTGCTGGATAGCATTACAATGATGACAACAAAACCAAACAGACCATTCAATTTGCAATCAAGAGCGGGCAAAGCGAGAGCGAACCGTGTCGGGGGCCAGCGATGAGCGGCTACTTCACACCTGTCAATGTGGCCATTAGCAGCAGACATTATTCTACAATATGTCCCATTAATAGCTGGCTGAAGTAGGGTGCTTCATTTGAGATGATTCATTATTAATGCGGTTATTAATGTGAGCTCCTCAGCGCTAGCGCTGGCCAACGTTATTGATCAGTGGGGCAGAAGAGGAGGCACTGGTCACTGAAGCAGAGCTGGAGGAGGAGGGAGGTTTAAGTGCTCTGATTATCTGGCCAGATGAAGAGTACTCCCGTTTGATCTCCCAACTCATATCTCAGAGAAAGTGACAAGCTGTCTCCAGTGTATATTACACGAGCTGCACCTACTTATAATTAATTTGCCACTCATTTGCTCAGATCAATGCTCTCCCTGCTCCGTAGAGAGACCATAACCTGCCCTCAACACTGGGAGGTAAACGCTACAGGTGACAGCAGGGCGACTATCTGAATCTAAAGCAGAACTATAAAGGAGGTCATTTCTAAAAAAATAAAAAAAAAATTGCCATCATTTTTTTCTTCTCAGTTGAATTCATACAAGTTTTCCACACATGATGTGAATCAGTGCTTTCATGTGTACTTTATGTAAAACAGGCCTCAATTCACGTCTGAGCAGCTCATGCTCACCATCCGTCCCCGCTGAACTTTACAACAAGACAACAGCTCTTTTAAGATCCTCTGCGGTGAAAATCAAGTTTATTTTTTCATTGTTAACATTTCTCTGCGGTCCTCTATAGATGCTAGAGGACGCATAATGAGAGAAATAAGCAGTCAATACCAGGGCTGAGCATTTCCATCTTGAAGCTGCAGCGTTCTGATGACAATCTCAAAAACACGGATCCATACTTCCAGGGTTCCTGTGTAACAATCCTAAGGAACCGATCGTATCTATGTGTAAAGCGGGACTTCCTGTATTGCTGCTCTTCTTCAAAATCCGCTTTCTGGTTCGGCTGAATTATTGTGACTTCATAGATTTTGCGCAGTCAAGAGGAAGCACCAGGGTAGAGTTACATCCAAAAGGCAGGAGGGGATTATTTTCATGGAGAAATGTCTAAATATGTAACTTTGATACACAGGGATGACTTTTAAGAGGTTTAATCAATGCCCAGAGAGGGGTTTTAACACAGATGCAATGACATTCTACTCTGCCCACTGTGTAAATATAGCTCCTTTTTCTTTTTTTATTTAAAAAAAAAAAAATCCACATACTTTGTCTGCTGTTTTATTGCGAACTGGCTTTTTGCTCAAAGGAAAATCACAAGCAATCAGCACTTCTATTATTTTCTACCTGCTCTTAAAAAAGTAATAATGTATAATCACACCACTTGCTGATGTACTCGCTTATATGTCCTCTGGTGTTTTTCTTTCAAACACTCGTGTGCCTCCGACTCCACGTGGCTCTCTGCATGTTGCATCCATCGGATTAAAAAGCCTTCTGGGCGGCACATACGCTTGCGTGACATCTTCTATAATGGAGAGGAGCTGCAGGTGAGTTGGTTCGTGCTGCGAGGAACGTGGCGTAGTGAATGGCGCCGTACTGCTGATTGCACCGCAACTTCACGCGATGCACAAATTGCGCTTTTAGCCGCTTTGTTGTTTTCTTGACGGAAATCTGAAAATGACTGTTCCATGCGTCACACGGCATCTTTAAATAGGACTCACGTCATTTGAAGGTTTTTAAGTTTTATTACGTTCCAACGCTGAGTCAACGTAGAATCACTGCAGAAAAACGGCCCTTTGGAAAGTGAAAACAGACTCTCAAGCTTTTGAGGGCAGCTTTTGTTGGGCAGAATTACAAGCTGTGCCATTTTTTCCATTTCTTAATGACTGATTTAATTGTTCTCCAAGGGATGCTCACTGACTTGACTCGGGCCTTTCAGTCACATTTTTCCAAAGTTTCTTGGAGTGTTCTTTTGTGTTTGTGGTGTGGGTAAAGCCACAATACTGACTCATCTGAATGTGGACCTTCCAGAGACACATTTGTTCAGAAGAGAATCGGTTGAAACCCCTTCAAGCTGGAGTAGGTAGAAATCTTAGAAAGGACAAAAAATAACAGACTTTGAACATATACAGGCCTCCTCCTGCAGCTCTTCCCTCCCCTCTCTCTGTTTTTTTAAGCCACGAACATCAGATGACCACACGCTTCAAACACAAAAAGAAGCTAAAAGCAAATCTTCATTTGTGGCTCCACACAGGATTCAAACCTCTGTCAAGTAAAAGTCCTCCATCAAACGCCACATTTTGTTCGCAACCTGACCTTTGTTGCTGCTAATACTGCCTCGTCCGACCCGTGAAAAGTGTGATTGGCTGGAATCTCCTGTCACAAGTTGTATTTTAAAAAGCCAGGAAAAGGCACTGAAGTCCAGCTTCCTCTCAGGAGGACTTGAATTCCAATGTGCCGAAAGATCAGTGTGGAATTTTTGCCTAATGGTGCCAAAAAAAATACTTCCCACCCCAGATTTAATTACACCCTGATGATATCAACTAAACTCATTATGTGACTTACAAATCCTGTAATTCATTTTCTTTACTTTTTCTTGAAAAAGTGTACATTGAAAGATTAATTGTAGCTTAATAAAGAGACGAAAACTTGTGCAAACATGTATTTTGTATTGGTCATTTCTGTTAACTTTTATATTAAATTGTATTTTTCTCTTGTATCGGCCAACCTACTGCCAAACACACAAACAAACATCTTTACATTATTTTTCTCCGTGTACAGTACTGCGCAAGAGTTTAAGACACCAAAAGTAAAGTAAAGATTAGGAGCCAGGAGAGGTTGGTTCCTCTTTCTAAGACATGAGCTCCTCTAAAAACATGATTCTTAAAACTTTGGGGTGAAGGTGTCCAAAATATTTCATGCTATTCTAGTTTTCCAAGTATTTCTTTTTTTCCTGTGTCTTCGTCATCATGCATGATGCATAAAATTGGTGTAAAACTGTACTATTAATATAAGATTAAATGACTCACTTTAATAAAGATACCAGCATGCATGCTGGTTTTGCCATCACCATCAAAGCGTGTATTATCAACTTGACTCACTTTCACTCAGAGATCAGGAAATAAAACTAACTTTCTTGATGCCAGCTGCTGTGAAACAAAACAGAAGAACGAGCACATCCCTCTGTGCTGCTACTTGTCATCCGTTTTCTTCTTATTATTATTCATATTCTTATTAGTAGTAATCTAAAAAAACTGGGAAAAAGTGCTTTTTAAAATACTGTATCTGAGATTTGTGACCATCTATGGTGTGTAGTTCACACACTGGTGAGGATCATTGTAAAAATAAAGCCATGAACAGTTTTGATTTATCAGTTAATTTAAAGTGCAGCTAACAGAAAAATAAAAGAAAAATCAATGTCTGGTGTGACCACCCTTTATCTTATAACAAGCACCAGTTCCCCTTGGTAGATGTTGGGAGAACTTGCTGCAGTTTTTCTTTGTAGATTTAGCTGATGTTGTTCCTCATGACTCATCATTAGTTGAAGGACTTCATTGCCACTAAACATCACTCTTTATGATTGTATAGGTCAGTATCAGGCTCCCTCCCTGTTCATATTGTACGATGGATGATAATCCAAACAGCTGAAGTATCAACAACACGAGCACAGTACTGCGTTTGAAGTGGACAGTGAATTAAATGCCATAAGAGAGAGAGTCAAACACGTGGAGAAAGATGCCTCGGATTCACCCTGAAGCCTAAATGAACATCCACAGTTCCTGCCCACACTCTCACGCACGCTTATCTCAATATGTCTCATTCCGTCTTATTTTCACACGATCACAAGTTCTCACCAAAATGACAGCGAGACACGGAGAGAAGACAAGCTAAAAAGAGAAAAGCGTGTGGAGGAGGGGTTAGGGGGAGTCGGGGTTAGAGAAGGAGAGATCCAATTTCTTCAGGCTACGCTATCAGTGGTATTGACCAGGCCGGCCAGTTTCTATCAGTGTTCCTTTTCTGTCAATCTGGGGAAATCAGAGAGCAATGGAGTGGGCTCCACACATCCACTGGGCTCCAGCGGTATTGTGTGTGTGTTTGTGTGAGGTGCAAGAGCACAAATGAATGAATATCTGTGCAGCAAATAGCCTGTGGATACGGCTATGTAGAGTGGGTGCTTGTGTGATGTGTGGGTTGTTTTCCATGTTGATGCTTTTAGCACAAAACCCTCTGACACAAAGGCTAAGAGCCACCGCTACCTTCACCCTCTTCTTTGTCATAATCACAACTATGAAACGCGCGCTCAGATCTGTGTATTCTTCCTGAAGTACACTAGGTCAAAATGAAAGGATTTCAGGTTAGGATTCAGGTTGCTTTTTTTTTTTTAATGCTCCTTTTATATTTGTGCTTGCTGCAACACTCCTTTTGTATCGGTGTATCGGCTTTTGTAGCAATGCTGCAGATGCTTTTGTATATGTACCGGCTGTCTTTATTACAGAGTTTTTTTTCCATCCATATAATTCAGTGCAACAGGACTTGAGACATTTTATTTTTTTACTAAATACCTCAGATAAAAACATGCTTTCCAATCCTTGAAGTGTACCTATGTGAGCCAAAAACATTCGCATTTAAGTAAAGAAGCAGCTGTCAGTGTGTCTCTGTGTGAGCCTGCAGACATGTGTGTGGCAAAACAGTGGAATGAAAAGGGTAAATGCGATGTGATTGGTACCTGTGGGCGACAGAAAGAACTCAATTTCCAATACAGCAGCTGAATGCAGCCAATCAGTGCTGGGCTGTTGTATGTAATGGCTCTGGTGCCTTCGGGGGCTGAATTCTGCAGAAAACAACCCTGCTGGAGCTTCACTACCTTCACTTTCCTCCTCTAGATGCCCAACATGTACATAAACACACACCTACACACTCACGAAAGGGAAGATGTCCTCGCCGAGACCCCGTTAGTCGAGACCCTTCCGCGGATAAAGCGACTCCGCCGGTTGATCAAATAAACCGGCCTCTAAGATTTCTAAGGAGTTTGTGTGTGTATGTTTGTGCAGACACTTGTGTGTGTATGTTTTCACCAGCCGTACCTCCTATAAAAACATGACTGTGCTGCTAATTTGTTATCCTAATTATGATGTCAGGAATCTTCTTATGCTGCAAAACATACACATTGGAGCCCTTGGTTTTGATTAAATATGAAAAAGTTATCGGATTCCATCTCATGAATTGAGTTTCTTAAACATAAACATGAAAAATTAAACATGTTTTAGTTGCCAGGAGTAAAAAAATAATAATTTAGAAGGACACATTTGGATTTCAGATTCCACGAGTGTAAAAAAATAAAGATTTCTTCATTACTTTAATTAAAAAGAAAACTACTTTTCACTGACCAGAGTTCTCGTCCACCCTCTCCTCCACGGTGTGCTCCTTTTGGTGGACCCACTCGCTGTTGCACTTGAAGTAAATCTGGGTGGCGGGCGTGGCTTTGCAGTACAGGTTGACCGGCTTGTTTTTGACGATGTAGGCCTCCTCTGGTTCCATCAAAAACACAGGCAGCGGCTCCGGGGGGTCCGAAGGGAAGGTTTCCGGCAGCTCACCGAGACCGATGAAGTCATCGTCAACTGCGAGAAAAGAGAAAACAGGGACAAGATGATGCGGGGGGGAAAGGAGGTACAAAAGGAAAGATGAAGGGAGGAAGAAGTGGAGGCAGAAAGCCCCAGAAGGAAGGCAGACGAGAGACAGTGGGACAGTATTATAACCACAGCCTTTGCACGGGATTATCCGTTCGCACAGCACACAGTGAAATCCCTATCATTTGATATTTTGGAATGTTTACACAAGTGTATTTTAGAGCGCAGGAAATTCTGGGATTCCTCTCAGGCAATAAGGCTGCGTGGATTTACAGAAACCGGCCCTTTGCTTGGTCTAACCACAGTCGGCTACTGCTGAGAAACGAGCGAGGCCGAGCCAATAATGAGAGGCAGAGTTCAGAGGTTGACTCTGAGGAACTGAAGTTATAAGCTGATCGAGCCGTGTCTCCCGTTTTTCTCTCGCGCGCTCTCTCTTTGCTTTTGTCACTCTCTCTACGCACACACACACACACAACAGCATGCATGCACACACACACATGCAGCAGATCTAATGACCTCAGGCTTTTGGCCCAGTTAGTGCCATTCCTCGGATACTTCTGCAGTAGACAGATACGCTTCCCTGTAATTACAACTCCCTTTCATCTCCCTGTCTTAAATCACATACACACAACTGCATGTGTACACGCGCGCGCACACACAAACACGAACAACTGTGGCACAAATACACGGGGCACGCACAAGCCCACGAGCGAGCACGGCTAACTTTCTAACTCTTTGAAGAAAGGAGGATGAAGCCTATTCGCCACCCCATTTGTCACCTCCAGAACTGTTCTATTCTTACCATCGAACCGGTAGACATCAATTATTCACAAGTGTGAAAGAAAGAAGGCAGCGTAATAGAGACAGAGATACAGTGGGAAACAGGAGGGGAGAGAGAGAGAGAGAGAGGGAGAACAGAGAGAGACGGTTAAAGTAACTCAGCCAGACAGACGTAGATTGAGACATCGAAATGGAGTTGGGCAGACGGACAGAAACATAGCGCAGGAGGACAGAAACAGGAAGACAGACTGTTCAGATAACAAAAGAGTTTATCGGCCCATCAGTAATTCTTCCATGTCCTTCTCTCTACCCGCTTCTCTGTCCTGTGTGGACACGCTGGAGCCTTGTTGTCTGACAGAGGTTGCCTCCTGGACGCTCTGGGAGCACTAAATAATGTCTCGGCTGAGCAGATATCTCCTCACGATGTCTCTCTAATGTTATCTCTCCCTCCATACCTGCCACAGATTGAAGTTGATTGCTAGGAAATGAAAGGGCAGGAGGAGCCGATCAGAAAATGACCAAAGCCATCCTCGCCCGAAAGGGAGTCTGTGTGTGCTGTTATGATGCCGGTTGAATGCTTTGGTAGTTCTGCGGCTGCTGCTCATCAGAAAAAAAGTTTTCCTCGTTTTCATTGGCTCCTAATCTGCGGCTAATTGAGAAGAAAGATTAAAGTGCTGGGTGACCTCTGACCTTTCAGAGTAGCGGTCTGCGTGGGAGCAACGACGAGCTGGTGCAAGACCGCTATCTGATTTCAACAACTAAGCAAGTAATAACTCTGAAATGCTGTCAGGCTTTTCCTCCCTTACATCTTTATGTAGCTGATGACTCTCCTATGTAGAAGTCTATTGCAGCAGACCTTGGCTTACTCTGTTCTTTCCTGCTCCATAGTCCTCAGTCCACCCACATCCTCAGCCAGGGGACCCTGACCCAGAAACAGGCAAAGAGAGCCAAGGAAACTCATTAAAGCTTGTGTTAGCCTTCTTTCACCCTCCATTCCCATTATCTCTCCATCTCCCTCTCTCTCCCTCTCCCTCTCTCTCTCCCTCCTGGCTGTGTCGCTCTGTCGAACTGTGAGGCAGCGAGATCTGAAACAGCCATGAAAGCGTGGCTCCCTTACACAGAGAAAGACGCGTGTCTCATCTGCTCGCACACATACACCCACACGGGCATTAATGTGCATGGAGGCGCACACAAACTCACTCACAGACATTCGAATTCATCAACTTCCTCGGCGCGAGAAATAATAAATTCAAGTGAATGGAACTAGCCCTCCAGTGAAAAATCAGCCCAGAAATGAAAAAAGAAACCACATGACAAAATGAAAGACCCTGACTCTTACCAATCATGCTGCTCCCCCTCCACCACCACCACCACCACCACCCACCTCCTCCCAACACCCAGCACCTCCCTCCTCGCTCCCTGGTGAACAGAATACTGAGAGCAACAAGAAGCTCAAAGAGAAACATTACTTTTTTTTTTCTTTTTTCTGGCTCCCGCTGCCACCATTCGTATGCAATGAGAAGACAGTTCATGATAAAATAGTTTGGAGGTTTAGGCATCGCCACGTTCGGCGTGATGCAACCTTTGTTGGATACACACAGCTGTGGTGTGCATAATCACAAACTCAACAAGTGCAGAGCATCTCGCCACGCTTACAAAGAGCAAATACGCATTATGAAATACTTTTTAGTGTCGTATTCCTTTTAACAGGAATATTAATGTGCTTCCACTGCTTGATATGCAATATGGATTTTTTTCCAAGCATTTGTAATTCTGTAGCTTGATTTTAATCAGAAAATTTCTAAATTGCCTCCATATTGAGTGTTTAAAATTTAATGAAATATGTCCTTGCAGCACTTTTATTCAAATTGTATTTTGCTCTGTAATTGGAGTGAGTTTTCCTAATTCATATTGTAAGCCTTATTAGTGAATATTTTAAGACTCAAATTGAATATTAGTTGAATTTTATATCAGTTCCACATCCCGACTGCGCAAAGTTCTGGAAGATGAATGAGCTGCAAAATAAAGCCTCAGAAACGAGGCCGGTGAATGACGGGAATTCGCCATCTTGCGTTGTCAATGGATTCATCAGGTGGAGGACAAAATGGCCTGAGAAAAAAAAAAAAGCAATTTGAAGGTACAGAATTAATCAAATTAATCCTAGCTTAGCGAGTGGGAGTGAAGCGAGGTAAGAGCGGGTCTTGGCAATCAGCCCCTCGTTGGTTTGAGTCGACTCCAATAGCTGTGGGAGTGGTGCAATATTAAGGGATGATTACATTTTGGACACGAGCAAATCAAAGTCAAACCAGACTCATAACACTGGCACGGCAACATATTAAAGCGCAGTCCCTGGGATGAGACAAACACCAAGAAATGTGCACAAAGAGGTACGTCTCGAGCTAAAAAATAGAACACTTGTTACACAAACACGCTTAGAAAAGTGTGAAACCAGGCTCAGGGTAGAGTTTGAACCCGCTAGAAGTTCAATCTGATCAGCATGTGGTAAACCACTGGCTAATGCCCAATGTGACCCGTCCAATTAGCAGAGTCCAAGTTTCCTTTGCTCCTCATTTCTCCTACAAGGTTGTATTGACAGTATTTTCCTTTACCAGTGTCTGGGTGGCCATCATCTTACTGAATCTTGGACACAACAGCAGCATAATGGCGAGCTCCCATCAATAGTTTCCATTAGAAATGAGCTGCCTGGCTGAGGAATCATCCAGCATTTCAATACCTTGAAATGAGCTACAGTCAAGCTTCCCAAAGCGTTATTACTCCTCAAGTCCGCGATCAGTGCGCCGCCATTACTCGATCATCAGTACCTTAGTCACATTAATGAGGCCTATTGTGCTGAGAACAGTGGAAACTGATGACAGGGCATCCACAGCACATTAGACAGTCGGCGTCCAGCCCGTGATGACTGCGTCCTGGGCTTCAGTTGCTCCTCTTATTGCCCCTTTGAAACATGCATTTCAGACAATAAAAGCAATCTTTCATGCTGATGTCATGCGTTGACGGGGGGGCCAAAGTCGATTCCTAACGAAAGACGCTCTGCTAAAAACACCAGAACCAGAGACATAGTTGTAGATTCTTCAAAGAATTTCAAAGCAAAACACACAATATCACTGCACAGTTTGTCACCGGCAAGTATTATACTGAAGATAGGCTACCGCATTTAGATTGCAAGAAATAAATCATTCAGATGTATCTATCTGTACGTTGGTGTCAAATAGCGAATGGTTTACTGACACTGGTGCTGAAATTGGACCACTTAAGGTTCTGCAGATTTATGTAAAGGTAATTTCCTGTATACATCCCATACCTGTCAAAAATAAACACACAGCAAACCCAGGAGTTTCCTGTTTTAACACCTTAACAGCGATTCGCCGTACATAGAGCTCTGTATCCCGGCTCTGTGTTCTGTGTTGAATATTTGTAAGACTGTATTTCTCATATCATATATTGTATGTGAGTGCCTGCGATAACAGCTTTTGAATGCTGGGCTCTGACATCACCGTGCAAGATAAGCTGTCCCTACTTTATCTGTACTCAAGCAGATTTATTGTCCCAAGGAAAGCGCTGTATCAGTGGGACCAATGTTTCCCTTCCATCAGGGGCGAGTCAAGCATGAACAAGGATGAACGCCGGTATAAATCGTCTCCCTCTTCATTCCCGTTTTATTCCTATTTATCCTCCTCCCCTCGTTCCCTCTCGCCTTCTTCCCGCTCGCTTTTTCTTTCCGACCGTCCTTCTCATCATTCATATATACATTCCCACGCCACATACAGAAAAAAAAGATTGGTAAATGGTTGGCTAGATCGCTTGACAACAGGGAGCTTTACTAGGCAATGTTTTGCTATGCCACTATGGGGAAGGACAAGAGGTGGTTTGCATCTGAGTGGTCAAGCAGAATAATAAACCACTCAGCTGTCAAGTCAATTGAAGCGGGATAAATAGACTGTCAATCAGATCTACCAATAAATGTGCTCAAAGCACACCTACCCATTATATTGAGTGAACATAAATCTATGGTAACGACTTTCTCTAGTCAATACTTGTTAGTATTGGATTAAGTAAAGACCCATACATCCCAGTGGCTTTAATCAATATGTATGGCTGTTGTTTTAAAAGCAAAATCCTTTAGAAGCTCCTCCATGAGAAACAGGAAAAATGAGCGCAGGCTTCCTTCCACTTTAATGTCTCTTTCCAGCTGAGTGCTTTATATACACTGATGCGTCTACACACATTGTCTGCAGGGCCCCGTCTAACGCTTGGCTGCAGCAGGTATTTATTGATTACTGTAAGAGGCCAGTGACCTCTCCCTGGCTCTGTCCTATCTGAGCCTCTCTGCTTGGGCGTGCTAAGCACACTCATATTTCATCTCTAGGGAATCCTACCATCACACAACCTAGCAGGGGAGAGGAAACTAGACATTCTCCAAAAGTCATGTGGCTCCGACATTAACCTCAATCAGTTCACAGCATACAGTCATTTCATTGCAGGGCAAAAATCGCAGTGACCTGCAAAGAGTCCTGAAGCCACCAAATAAACACAATGAATAATTAAATCTGGGCATTATGGAGAGGTCCAATTCAGGGGTTTTATCTTTACCAGAGTGTGTGATGTAATTGGAAAAAGGAATCTGCACAAATTGATTTAGTCCGCTGTGGCAAAGTGCAAACAGGCAGCTGAAAAGCAAGCAGTGCTGAGGAGCGGGCCTGGAGATAAGCATTTAAAACATATCTGCTGAGAAATGACCATATCTGAGATAAACCATACCTTACATTCTCCCTTCCCCCCCTTTCGTCTATATCCGCCTGCGTCCTGAGGGAATAAGTGGCCAGAGAAAAAGAGATGCAAAATAACACGCAAGTAAAAGCGGTGATTAAGAAGAGTCTCGTTTCTCTCTTCCTGACTTTGCCACTGATGTCTTTCTCACTGGGGGTGTTGTTCATGTTCTCTCTGATCCTTATCCCTGACCTTCACTTGTTTCTCTCTAGCTGCACTCTGGCAGGAGGCAGCTGGTGGTTGCCAGGGTCACGCTAGGCCTTGGTCACTGTCTGTCCAGTCACATCACCAGCGCCAGAACAGGCAAGGTCAAAGCATCACGGTGATCATCCATTTCCATTTTGACAATTTTCGACTTTCCAAATACTCAATATTTATACAACAGAAGTCCAAATTGATTTTTTTATGCAGCTTTTAAGACGCCACTTAAATATTGGTGTAAGAACACGCTGCTCAGATGTTTACTTTTACTTATGATGATAGAAATCAAAGAGAAAACGGAAAGAAATCTGTGAACAAATTCCAAATGGAAAACTGTGTGGACAAGAAATAGCGGATCTTTTGTTGCTGAGACTCACCGCTGACTAATTTGCATTCTAATAATTAAAAGAAAATAATGACTCCTGTGATAATGAGGTGGTGAAGCAGTGAGCAGACACCTTCTTCAATCCATTACTGACAGAGAATTAGCGCGATAATTCTGTCAAGAGGTTGAGCTGATGATGAGATGGGTGAGTGATCTTTTCAAAAAACCTGTTTAAGATTTACAGGAGATACTGCGTGAAGCCGTGTTGCATGTCTTTAAGATTACGGAGTAAACACATAAAGCCTGCAGTGAAAAAGAAAATCCGATTGGATCATGGAAACAGCAGCATAGAAGAGTAACTTTAAAGAAAAAGAAAAAAGTAAGACATGTAAAATGTATGCATGAAGACTAATAAAAGTCTTTTAATCTCAGTCAACCAATAGTTGAACTGCCTTGATGCACCAACAAGGATTTATTTCTGGAACCTGCACAGCTGTAATCATCTTTTTACACCGTTGGAGAACATATCTGCATGCACAGTTGTGTTCTGTAACCTTCAAGTGGCTATTAACCGAAAACTTTTTCATGCACGACCAGTAAAATGTTCCACCCATTCACTCTCATTTTAGGCTCTTGTTATTTTTTTCCCTCTTTATTCAAGTGTATCACAATCATACAATCCATTTTTTGCTGCTTTCTCCAGCAGTTATGGTTTTCCAACATTCATTGGACGGCGTATTCCCATCCTCTCTCCTGTCCCTTTCCTTCACTTTCTCATGGATGAAAAGTCATTTTGGTGGTTGATTGGAGAATGATGCTGCTACTTAGCGAGTCAGTCCATCAGCGCCAAGGGAGGAGAGCGCAAGGAGACAGAGAAAAGCTCAGGAGGAGAAGTGGCTCCCTGGGGCGTTGTAGCTGTGATGGGTGAGCTGTCAAACGCCCCATTGTCCAAATTACCCAGCAAGCACCATGTCACCACTCGGGACTAATTTACGGTGCGGTGCGGTACGGCACATACATTGCTCTCTGAGCAAAGTCGATGGGAGAGAAAAAAAAAAAAGAGGAAAGGGGTGTAAGGAACAAGTGGGGTCTCCAATCTAACACCTTCCAAAAAGGTATAACAGGGGTTCAAACACACACAGTAAGACACAAACCCCAATTAACTTCATGCAGGTTTGGCGTCTTTATGCTTCAGGTCCTCAATGACAGGTGTCAATATGAATGTGTCACGCTCCCGTGGCTCTCCGCCCACCCACAAGCAGAGTACACGCATTCACTGATGCACAAACATTTTAATACAGTTTTAAAGCAGCCATTGCATACATAAGGCCCTTGCTTGACTTCACTTGCTGTCATAACGACTGGTCCTTTTAGCACAAACTGGCATGACCATTCACTTGTCACATGTCACACCCCTGGGTGCCCAAAGCCAGACAGGGCCATCACCCTACCCCATACTGGCCACTGGGCCGTGGAGTGGAGCTGTGCTTGTCAGAGGAGACATGTTGTACTCTCTGACCCCTCACTGTGCCCAATAGCTTGATACGATGCCTCTACTTTGGCTAATTGGCCCGTATCAGCGGGCAGTCCCCTTCTGCCACCAGCGAAAGGCCAAAAGACCAGAATGCAAGACACACAAACAGAAAATATGACAATAGAAAGACGGGATCAACTCATTACAAAACTAGCACCACGACACAACAGTTATCAAGAAAAGAAACTTAATTTTTCATCCATTTGTTTTCATGTTCGGCAGGAGATTTCAGCATTTGAACAAAACTTGACATCATCCTGTGACAGGAGTCCCAAAGAAGACACAAGGTTCTCTAAAATACCTCACATCTACCTTAAAAACACTTCTGCTTTTTGGGGATAAAAAACTTTTTAAAAAACAGTCAACCAGTGTACTTACATCTCGAGTAAGAGCAGCATTGAAAAATGTTTTATGTTACTGCTTCTGAGTTTAACTAACGTTTAAAAAGATTCAAAGAGACATCAAGAAAAAATCCTATGCTGTTTACCTTCACTGGAGGGACTCTTCAAACCGGAGAAAGGTTACGTATCAAAGATAATTAATGGTAGCTAATTCATTTCTTAGTGCTAAATTACAAAACTAAAAGACAAGTGAAGGGGTTGACAAGTGAAAGGTGCCACACAAGGCTGCAAAGGTATACAACTTTAAAAGCTGGTACTTTCCTCAAGTATTTGTACTGCAAATGTTCAAGCATGTTTTATTCCTTAGACGCTTGCTTACAAAATCAAAATATACGTCAAAAGGTTAGGTTCCCATACATAAGTTAGTGTCTTTATGTTTCCCAAATCATTGCCTTGAAATGTTGTAGGTCATGTGTATAAGAGGGATTAGAGAGTGTGATCCAGTTCTGCAAAAAGGTGACCTTCAATCAACTCTAAATGCTCAAACTACAGGTGAATTTGAAAGGCATGTTATCTTTTTTAAAGGAGATGCCAGAATTACAACATTTTTTGAAGCCAGAAACTGTAAAAACCAGAAAAATCTGTGGATATTCACCTTTCTAACAGTCTTTGAATTGGAAAAATGACACAAATCTTAGTATGAAATGGAATTGCTTTACTCGGCATGTCTGTTTTTGGATGAATGAATAAATAAAAGAAAAGTAAGATTTAATTTGCAGTAGCCCCATTCAATAAACTACTAAAAATTCTGTCGACTGCCAACAGTGACTTTTTGGCTGAACTGTGCGGAAGTCTGGAAACAAATAAAACAATTTTTTTCAGTTCTGGCAACAACTGTGGGTGCTTGGAAAAATGTGGCACATGTTGATTCCAGGTTTTTTCAATTTTTGCAAAACAAAAAGTCTATGAAATTAAAATTCTGTTGTTTTCTTATCTTACATATTACTTTATCTAGCACTAATTCACAACATACAGTGTGTCACCTCGAAGCACAAATCTATGCAGAAATGTCCAACAAATACAAATACCCAACATTTTTTACTTCTTTTTTGCTCTTTCTGAGTTCCTTCTAGGGCTGCAAGGTGGTGAGGTAGTTAGCACTGTTGCCTCACAGCAAGAAGGTCGCTGGTTCATGTCCCGGTGAGGACACCTGGGATCTTTCTGCATGGAGTTTGCATGTTCTCCCGGTGCAGAGTGGGTTCTCTCCGGGTTCTCCAGCTTCCTCCCACACAGTCCAAAAACATGTTAAGGATAATTGGTGATTTTAAATTGTCTGTAGGTGTGAATGTGAGTGTGCTTGGTTGTCTGTCTCTAAGTGTAGCCTTGTGATAGACTGGTGACCTGTCCAGGGTGTCTCCTGCCTTCACCCTGAGTCATCTGGAATAGACTCCAGCCCCCCATGACCCTAGTGAGGATTAGGTGGTGTATAGATAATGGATGGATGGAGTTCCTTCTAGCCGAGGTTTTGCTGTTTTTACAGAGTCACATAACTTTATTTTGCAAAAATAAACCCACAGTGAGTACAAATAAGACAAAAATGTCCAGAAACTACTCGGGGTTCAAAGGGTTAATCTGAATTTTTAATATAGCCCGCCTGGTGTGCAATGTTGCTTTTCGAAACTGCTGCTTTGAATTACATCGCTCCTACGTTGTGTTGTGTTGTGTTGTATTGTTAGTCAGCACGGCCTCATGCATCATGACATCAACAATCCAGTGTGAACATTTATTATTCAGTACAGGTTTGCTAGCTTTAGCCTTTATTAACAAGTTCTGACCAAAGTTCTGATTGTAGGACGTTTAGTTAAAATTGTACTAATAAGACAGATACTTCTACACAAGTTGATGATTTGAATATTGTTCCTGATTTCCCGGGCATCCTTATGAGCAGTGGGCAGAAACACAACCCAAACAACCAACTTTCATCCAAAAAGCAAGAGAAGAAACATCAACGTGAATGCATAGCTGTATGGATGATAATCCACGGATGACGCCAACGATGAATCAGTCGATATGACAAAGAAAAAAAAAAAGGCAATCATTCCTTTATGATGTGTTCCCAATACATAAATGACCTTATAGAGACGAGTACGCACCACCCCCGCACATGTGGACACACTTCACACATGCTCACCATGCTCATATATCCCGAAGCACTCAAATGTCCAACCCTCCTCACAAAAAAAAAAAAAAAAATCCCTGGCAGCACTTTATCTGAAGGACATTACAGCCTGGAAGTGTGTCAGAATGTGTGAGACACAGTCCCCAGAGCACAGTCTATTCTCCTTGTCTGTCACTGAATCTGGCTGCCTGCTTATTCCCCTGAGACACACACACACACACACACACAGCCTCCATCCCTGCATCTACCTCCCTAAATCTCATTCTCACTATCTCGTCAATCAAATTGGAAGGTGAGAACCCATAAAAAAAGACATACAGTGTTTTAAGAAGTTTTTTGTTCCCCCCTCCTTTAAGTGTTCTTTTTTACCTACAACCGCGCCCTCTTCTCAACTCCGCCGCCGAGCCGAATAAAGGGACCCGCAGCTATCCACCAAAAAAAAAAACCTCAGATATGACGGGAGGGGGAAAAAAAAAAAGAGCAGATTAGGATTTACTGTATGCTGTAACACATTAGGGGTGTATGCCCTAATGGAGGCTTTGATGGTGTAACCGTGGGTGTGTACAGGAGGTATGGGTTTGCATGGGTGTACATGTGTCTATGTGTGATGGCTGAATTAATGCGACAAGGCAGATGTAATGCAGAACCATAAATCTTTGCCCCGGGATCACTAGAGGGAGTGCAGAAGGTGATACATTAAAGGGCACACACACACACACACACACACACACCGTTAGGATGCTGATAATAAAAACAAGACCCCGGTCGCAATAGCCAGCTAATAGACACGACTCTATATCTGGCCCCTGAGGGTTACGACACACACACACACACATGGCATCGGAGACGCACAAATACACACAAAACTCTATCCGCTTTTCCAGCAATTTAATATGCTGCTTTGAGCCCAACAGCTCAACTGTTAGATATGGCGGTAATGCTGTTAAAATCTTAATACTGTTACACAAGCTCGCTGTTGTACAACATGCTAATTCTTTACTTACTGTGTAGAGAGCATGAGAAAGGAAAGGAGGGGGGAAAAAAAGAAGACATGACAGCATATCTGTTGAGAATACTGTGGCAAAAACACAGATGAAGCCATCGAGTGTTACTGTAACTTCTATCGTCAAAAGGAAGCCTCACCAGCTGATCAGCAGTCAGACAGTTCCTCAACAGACTGCTCGACGGAATCTGACAGCTGCCACTAACAAATCAGATGCTCTTTTACTGTAAATACATTTTTTTTATTATTATTATTATTATTATTGTGGCTGGGACTTTTGATGACTGCTTCAAAACGTGACCGTCGCCTCCTGAGGTAAAAGCTGATCTCGGCACATTTCAATTTAATAGGAAGCTTCATTTTCATTTCAAGTCGTGGAAATAGCATGCGCGTTTGGTCACACGTGCTGCAGGCTGAGCAGGTTTTAGCCGTCATTTTTTTTCCCCCCTCCTCCGAATTAAAACAATAATTAATGCAGCCCTCTCGTCATATCTGCATTTCTGAGGACACTTGATATTCAGCTCACATTGGCAATCATAAATATACATCTCATGGCGCTTTGCATCCCTCCAACTGCGACATACTTGTTCTTTCGCACAGGATAGACGCATTTAAATACATCCCCCATGTATTACAGCACTCCATATTTTGTCATATATTTTGTGTACGCCGAACTCACTCAAACAAGCCGAACACAGCAGGAATTGAAATTTGTTTGGCTCCCTCTCAATAGGTTTGTGGCGTCGAATTTTTTTTTTCCCCCTTGTATTTTCGTACCGCTATTGTCTTCTTCCTGCATGCTTATTCAAGGATAGCCAGGATGCTTGCCGGGCTTATGCCTCAAATGAAAAGAGCTTTGTAAGCATTCTAGGGAAATTGCAACACGCCGGTTCCTGCACATAGGCTACAGTACGTACATGTACAATTACAGTAGGGTGGTGGGGTTTTTTTTGCTGTTTTTTGGGGTGTGCCAAAATGCTAACTCAGGACTTGAGCTGGGAGTTTACGTTCATTTTATTTGGGAGCCTCCCTTACATGCAAAGCCCTTAGAACTGGCGACAAAATATGAAAAAAATAAGAAAGAAAGATGATAAAGTCCTGTACCTCTCGACTATATGAGTGCCAAATCAACATCAACAAAAAAAAAAAAGCTTTGTCTTAACCCATTTCACAGTTTCTTTCTCTTGTAACATCAGCTTGCAAAAGTACGACAACACAGCTGCAATTACACACCAGATATTCACACAGACTTACACAGTACATTACACTATATCCAGCCCGGGTGATCAATTGCATCATTGCTAATCCAGAAATTAATTGCCGGCTGATATCACTGCAAACCCTTTTCTTTCTGCTCCCATGAGTGGCGCATTAAACGGCGATAAATGTGGACATATAAAGTCGTACCTACGCTCACATAAAGCGAGATATTGCTGCTGTGACCCTGTTCAAACCTGGTATCAGAGCAGCACACCCAGACTATTTTTATATCCGGCTGAGATAGATTGCAGTTCACATCTGGAAGCAGAGTGCATCTCAAATATATCTTGAGTGTCTACTTCAGATCATATTCTGCTGCTCTGGTCATTTTTTCTTTTTTTTTTTTTTCTGTGGGAGAGAGAGAAACTGTACACTGTATACTAAACTACCCACAGAGGTTCTTAAAAAACCAACAAGGAAAGTTGGAAAGTGAGAGACAGAAACAAAATGGAAACTTGCCTCTGGTGAAGAGGTTTGTTTTTCTGTTGGGCAGCTACCGTGCGTCTCGCCACAAAAATACAGGCAAAGATTTCTTCAAATGTAGGCCCAGACGGAGCGTATAGGTGATCACATTCTGGATGCGTTCATGTTTGTATTTAGAGTTGTCCGCTTTTGACTCAAACCACAGACACAAACACATAAACATCAGGAGAAGAGTTCCATCAACGGAAAACCTGAATAAACGAGTGGAAATACATTTTAAAAGTTGTCCTCCACCACCACCGTCACAAAACCAAATATTGCTTCGAATATTGATGCTCTTCCCTCCAGCAGAGCTCCAGAGACTGAAACCGTTCTGGTGGCTGAAAAACGTGACACGATCCATTCCAACTTACGTCATCACCCATATGTGCACAGATACATTGGCATTGGCGTATATGCTGTCTGATATGTGCCAATGTGGAAAGTTTTTTTCAGAAGAAAATGCAGACAAAGAT
>NW_007578252.1:27560-55449 GCF_000690725.1 Stegastes partitus
AAAAAAAAAAAACACACACAGTATTTCCATAGGGATTAACTGTCCAACACTTACGCCTCACACGCCCAAATGCACACACAATCACACACAGACCTTACACCTGTTAATGGACGTGTTAAGAGGAAAAGACACTCGGTGGGATGGAGGGCAGATAGTCGGTGCGTGTTTGTTTTGTGCGCGAGCGTGTGGGGCGACTCCATTAGGCAATCACACACCCAGCTCCGCTCACCGGGGGACTTCTGTCAGCCTGTGATTTGGCCCTGTACCCCTCCCAGCTCTCCGCTGCTCACTGCTGAAATAGGTCAACCACATATAATGGAGGGGGCAATGAGGAGCAAGTATGCACCCCCCCCCCCCCCCCCCCCCCCCACCGTCCCTTTTGCACTCTCCCTCCATCTCCACACCCGTTACCGTCCACCGTCCGGCAACAGAGAGCGAGCCCCCCCGCGGACACGCAGAGGCCGGCTGGAGGAGAGGCAGCCACAACACGCCGACCTCCCAGCCACAACAGTCATTTACACAGCCACGCTTGAGCAGAGCGGATTCCAGCATCTCGTATGGAATGTGCACACTCACAAGACAAATTTGTACCATTGGCTTAAAAAGCTCATCTCTGCAAAATTAAATGAGAAGGGGGAGGAAATTGGAAAAATTTAATAATGGATGTTGTGTGTATTGTGTGGAACTGTTTGCAATCACAAAATGGTTCATCACTGTCACTCTCACAGGGAGCATGAGATGGAGGAGGAGAGGTGGAGGCCAGCTCCAAAAAAAAAAAAAAAAAAAACGCCTTTGCAGGGATTGCATTATTTCAACATTAAAGCCTGCAATCTGTTTAATAGTCACGGGGAGCCTGTGAAAACAGTTGTATAATGTCTTCTGTGGCTCTGGAGAGACTTTTGTCAAGTCTGAGAAGGAAAAAAAAAAAAACTCAAGTGACATCATTCAGGTATTTGATCTCGGAGATTTACAGATAAAGACGGTCTAACAAAGGAAGCTCCTGCATTACATTATGTGTTGGATTCAGTGTTTTCCAAGCAAAGATGCTGCCCCTGATGATTCTTTTAAATCCATCTCTTAAAGGCTCTGTTGTATCTAAGTTGTTCATTTTTTTTAAAATGGCATTTAAACAGCATTTTTGATTTTAGTTGCATTAGCGAAGGCATTTCAGACATGTATACACGTTCATCAAACATAAAATCCCTATCTCTACGGCATCTCATGATACTCCAGCCAAAAAATCTCTTCAGGGAAAACATTCCCTTGCATCTCTTCAAATTTTTTTTGCCATTTAAGAGTACTCCCAAGTACAAACTCCCCGTGTGTTTATGGTGACGTTCCCATGGGAATCGGCTTCATGCATGCCTCACCATCAGAATGAACTCGACTTGAAAAGAATTGCTCAAAGCATTGTGTTTGCAAAACTGGCATAAAGACAAGGGGAACACTAGCGGGACAAAAACAGGGGTTCAGATTGAATACTGGCAAAAAGAGACAATCTGCAGTCACTGATTTGGTCCGTAGTGTGTCAATAGAAATATGAATGGAGTAGTTCTACTCATAACTCATGTAAACGGTTTTTTATTAAAAACTGTCTTGTTTAGAATAAAGTCAAAAGGTTGCAGTAAATGCAGTTATTGAATCAAAGGAAGTCAGAAATGCTGCTCCTGTCTCCTGCATTCACGTCAAAGGCGAACACATACATTGACACATCCACACACTGCGCAAACACACACCGACACACACACACACTAAAAACTCGTCCTCATATTCCAATTTTATACCCTCCTTCTCTTCCACTTATCTTACTTCTACCCTTCGCATCTCCCTGCACTCTCAACTCATGTTGTCTTTCCTCTGCAGTCTCCACTGGCTGTGACCTTTTCTCCAGTGGAACGGGATACTGCCCATCTCCATCTCCCTCATGCATTAATGATCTGTGGTAAGCTGAGGGCATCTGTCTGACTCCCAGCCTGTCCGCTGCTCACCCACTTCCAAGGACAGAGCTCAGCCAGAGCCGAGCTCAGCCACATTCCCTGTCACCCACAGGGATATGCAGATAAATAGCCACAGATAGCGATAGCTCCACAGTCTAAAAAAGTGGAGGCTGCCTCTTCTCATCTCCACCACATACATCTCTTTGACACTCCCCAGTGGCAGATATCTAAAATACTAAAGCTGAGAGATGACAGTATAGGCAACAGACATAAAGAAACAGCCAATTATCCTGGTTTCATACTGAAACCCGCTGCACATACAAGCAGCTGAAATAAATTCCCCGCCACAGGAAAGCGATGCAGATTGTTGCATTTTATATATATTTGTCGGGATTTAACATATACTTGGATAATGAGAGCTAAAATGCACCAAGCTGCCCTTTTTCAAACTGCCCCCGTGTCCTGCTCTCAGCATCTCTCTGCATTTTTTTTTTTTTCTTTTTTTCTGAAAGATCCCCAAAGTGCTCTTTTGGCAAAAGTTCAGTTTCGTCAAATTCAGGGAAGTCTAACAACCACTGGGATAAAGTGATTATGTAAACCATGATGTCATCTATTTAACTGGCTGTACATTTGGAAACAGCACAAATGATAAATTCTGAAGTTCTTCCCAAACAACTATCTTGATACGCAACATCTTGGCTTCTTGAGTCTATCTACTGTTTCTAGGCGAGTTCGTGACCGTTTGTAAAGTTTAGTTTCTTCACCACGAATCTTATACAAGTTCGCCTCATTGTTCCTCATTCTCTCCACTGACTAAAGACTTCCCGAACTTCAGACTCCGACACTTGGGTTTTAAGTGCAGTTAAAAGTGGTGCCTTAACCTGAAGATACTCCTGCTATTCCTCTACAGTGCGGTATTCATTTCATAGTTATTGTATCTTCCACCTGTGCTGCTTTCAAATTGTCTGCACTAAAGGCAATTGCACTACAGTATCATAATGAAAATTGGATTGCTTCCACTCTCCCCTCTCAACATTTTAAAGAGACTAAATCAGCCTCCATGCCCTCAGGTGGACATTTCGAAACTCTCGTCTTCACCTTCTCGTCGAGAAACTAGTGCTCCAGTAACCTCCGATTATGTAACAGAGTTATAATGCCTTACATCTAATTTTGTGAAACATTCGAAAGTGGATCTAGACCCAAAAAATACAATTATTATTGCCATTAATGTAAAACTGATGCCGACATAAAACTTTAAGTATTGCAAGAATTAATTTTTTATGCATCCTGTCTGCTCTAAAAGGAACTTATTTCTTTTTTATTTTAGTTTGTTTCCCATCACTGTTTCTCACTGTAGTATTAATACGCTCGCATTAATCTTGTATAATGCGACTGTAGATTGGTGTAAAAGCTGTATTAGCTTGTCTGTCTGGCACCAACAGAAAGGAAAGACAGAATAAACACTCTTGAAGGAGGATATACTGACGGAGCATCACGGTAAACGCCTATTATTCAAAGATTTTTGCCACGGCAACAACAATGATGAGCCGTTTGGCCTAAAAGAGGCACATTGTAATCACTAATCAGCTTCTTTGGTGTATGTATCTCGTCCTGTCACCTGCCAGGACTCATTCCCCAAAACCCTAAGATGCATTCTGACAGCTGCAGAAATCCTCATACGGAGGGGGTGAGGGATGAAAAGATTTCTTCTGTGCACCTCCCAGACGCTCCATACCCAAATATTTGACTTTGCCTGTGATCCGCAGCCCTTGAAGGCTTCTGTTGGGCTTTTCCACGCGACTGATCTCTGTTTTCAAAGCAGGTGTTTAAAACACGACTGACACAGAAGCCTCACTAGCAAACCAGAACAAGAAAAAGACGGAGGGAGAAACGAAGAAGAGGGAGAGAGCGAGATAAACAAAGGACTAAAAGTAATATTGCAGAAGTAACTTTGAGGATGTGACTGCCGTACCGCATGCAGGACATTCGAGATCTTTGATTGTTGAATGAGGCTCGGCTCAGAGGTTAAATTAGACATGACAATTATATCAGATAGCTGTGTGTCTGGCTGCCGTGCTGATGCAACTCCCTGGGGTTCCTGTCTATGGTGAGCCCCTTGATGTCACTGCTACACACTCCTACACACATAGCCTACAGACATGAAATAATACACACGCTAACACACATGCATGTCCACCCTCATTCTAATGCAGACACATAATACACAGGAAGAAACCTCTCAGGGAAATCAGGCCCACAGATCAAAGCGTACACACACAGATATGAACCTTTAAGAATGTTTAGAAACCTACCAAAGGATGTTTTCCTTAAAGAAACCAATTATCCCTGCGGTTGTGTTAAAGGAATGACCACTGCTGTTTCCAGTTCACATCAGGATTCCACAGATCAGAGAGATTTTTTTTTACAGTCTTGTGTGAGCTACATGCAGCGCACTTGACATTCAGACCAAGCTTAAAAACAGAAAGACCTGGTTTCCAAAATACTCGTTCATTCATTGTTTTCAGCTGTCAGAAGGTGTAAATGTCTGCATGACAGTCCGCCATGTGTCAACACGAGTTGTGATTTACAGTCTTGTTTTAGTCTGATGACCATGTGTTTTAGAGTTTATCTAATAGGGTTTTGAGATGGCTTTATGAATCATGGGTGTGCACACACAGTGCTCATCCTCATCCTATTAAAGAGCATGTAATCCTTGAACTGAATTTAAAACATGAAAGGTTTTCACTCGACAGCTATGACGAAGAGCTGCTACAGTGACATTTACTGTCAAATCATATTAGTCAGTAATCACAAAAAAAAGCACAAAGACTGGCTACACAGTGAACTTAGTGCAATTAAGTTACAAGTGATTTCTGTGTAGAACACTGAAAAGCACCCAGAGATAAATAAACATATACAAAAATCTATAGGCATTTACAATTCTGGTTAATATGATCAGTGTCTCTATGATCCATCCTTAAGCCTTTCTATCCTGTGGAGGGTCGCTTGGGCCCGGAGCCCGTCCCAGCTGACACCCTGGACAGGCTGTCAATCCATCATAGAGCCAACACAAAGACAGAAACCCACACACACCGTCACACCTACAGCCAATTTACAATCTTTAGAACCCAACATGTATGTCTTTGGTCTGCAATACCAAGCTGGAGCTGATGGACATTTAATGGTCCGGAGTAAAATATTAAATATTATTCCTCTGATATTTGAAGAGACATTCCTGGTCTCCAGTGGATTTAATATTGATTGATGATCGGATTTTCCTCTCATGCAACAAGCAGGTCGAGGGGTTTACTTCACCTGAATATGTATATTACTGAGTTGCTCTTAGATTTTTTTTTACAGACTTTTACGGATGTTGAATGACTGTGCAGTTGATTTTCCTTCAGCGCCACTATCAGTCTGATAAGAGAAGGGATCGATCAATATGTACTTCTCAGAGCTGATGTTGATATTGATTATTGGTAATCAAGAGGAATCGATATACAAATGCGTTACGAACAGCCTGTGACACCTTGTCATAAATAACTACATTTCTTTGTTGTTAATGCTCACTATAATCAAATATGTAAAACAGAAATAGGAGTGATGATGTCAGAGCGTCGCACGATGCTACAAAGCTCTCTTTTGTTTACTGTAAGATCGACTGATTGACATTGATCAGTTTGTCTCTTGCAGTTATGGCTCTTCTTCTCCATTTTGTTAATCTTTCACTGTTCTATCATATTGTTATTTCCCATAATGGCCCAGATCTTAAAAACATTATTGGTCATTGTTTTCCAGACACTGCTTCAGGGTAATCTGTGGCTGCCTCCTGGCTGTTAGCATAGACTTAGCCACCTTGAAAGCAACCAATGTCCTGATTTGAGGAGATGCTGTGCTTCAGGTTGTGTCTCTGCTAGAGAGACGTATCTGTCAGTTAAAACAGAGTGTTGAAATTAATCTTACTTTACAAAGATGTTAAGAGTACTAACCCAGATGCGCTGGGTTGTTTTCTTTGTCACAGAGAAACTAGCCGTGCTTATGGAAGACTGAGGTGTTAATTACAGCTGGAACGAGCGTCTGTTAACTCACCTTCCAAACACAGCACTGCTAATTGACCAGAGCGGCTCTACTCTGCAATGCGCTCTCTCTGTCTCTCTGTGTAAACAATAGCTTTCAGTAATTGGCTGTCACTTGTGACATGTAGCCAATCAAACAGCGCTGTGGGCGGGACATTGCTTGAGACCACAGGTGACTGCAGAAACAGAGAGCCAAAGGGCCAAAGTGGTGCATTTAATGTATTTGGCCATAATCGGTCAATAAAAACCACAATACCAATAATTAGAAAATGACAGATAAAGGCCTCAATAATGAGTCGATGCCTAGATAAAAGATTCACTTGAACAATAGTTTGACACATTTGGATTATTCTTCTCACATATCCCACACTCCACCCATGCACACTACAAAACTCAATATATCCCATTTCCATGTGATATGTGGGGCCTAACACTCGGTGGTGTGAGTGACAGCCAGGCCCAGGAGATACACGCTGGGGGGTAAACACAGTGCCTTAATAGAGGGGATGAAAACATGGCTGGTAAGATAGAAGCAGGTGACAGAGAGAAAGAGAGTGGTAGCTACTGAGGGAGAGATGGCGTGATATCGGGGGAAATGAAGAGGGGGGTGGACTTCTCCACGGGCTAGTAGTTCAGCTCACATCACCTTGCCAAACTGTCACTGCCCCCCACGCCGACCCCCCTCCAAATCAACCCCCGCCCCCTCGCCCCTCCGGCCCTGCCTCCCTCCATCCTCGACAGAATGATTAATGGCGTTTCTGGCCATGCGAGCACCACTGTCCCTGACTACCCCAAACATTATCATAACTTTTTTTTGGGGGGGGATATAATCACTGAGAGTATATGAAGCACAGGGTTTGCCGTGAGACACAGGACAAGAACACCAGAGGCTTCCCTCTATTTGCCCGTCATTGGTAAAAGGTGAAATAAAGAACGGACGCTCAGATTAATGGTACAGTAGTATGAGGGAGACTGATAGAATCAGTATCATTTCACATCCTATCTCCTTCACAACTATTAAAACCAAAAAAATGATGTTCCATGTAATGACAAAGGGACTGCAGCTCAGCACTGAGCCTCTCCCAGCGCCTGGGTCATATTTTCCTAATGTCTTTTTAATATAGTCATGTCATAATCCTGCTGTTCCTCTAAATATTCTTGCCTATCATGTGCCATGTACTGCATCGACAGCGCCATATTACGGCAATACGGCACGAGAGTGGCCTACAAGTTTCATATCAGCTCTGTATCCCCGCAGGATCCATTACTGTTTATAGGACTGTACATTAGCCTCTGTCTGCTGCCATTATCTCCGACTGCTGGGGGCACACTCAGCATATCGCACTTCACACAGACAGACTTTTACACTTTGCAACACGCAAACAAAAACTTGCACAAAACCGTCATCTGCAGGCACGTGAATACAGCCGCACGCACCTACACAAACACAGAAGAATTGCATTTCAGACACTCGTATCAGAATCTCATCGCATACAGCAAAGAGTCCGCTCTGCATTCAGAACACGGAAGTGGTGTGAAGTGTGTTCGGCGCCGATGTGTTGTGCGGTAAAAATGCAATTTAGATGTGTGGCCTTTCCAGACAGCCTGCAGAGATTTGTGTTTCGTTGGAGGAATCTGAATTTGGGTCTCTGATGAGGTTCAGTTTGGTGTTTCCATTACCGTAATCAGGGAAGGAAGAGAAAAACCATGCACCCTGTCCTTACACATGGAAAGCCTAATTTTAAGCTTACCTCTGCACTGAGTTGAAATCACGCTGTAGGTACCAAAAGAGAAGCAACTGATTGATATTTCTGGGTAGCCTTCACCCTTAAAAGTTTCATCTTCAAACTAGATGGAAGTGTTTGTGCATTCATTCCTTGGAAAAGTCCAAGGTGATGAGTGTCTCATATTCAGTCTTTGACAAAGAGAGGTAAGAATAAAGAAAAGAAAAAGCTGGAGAGAAAAAAAAAAAAACAAGATACAATGTTGCTGGAAATCTTGAAAAGTGACATTTATGACCGGATTCAAATTGTGTCAAAATAAAATAAAGACGAGGCAGAGCACATAAAGCTTCTTGTCCATGAAGTATAAAAGCCTGCTATGTTTGAATCCTACGGAGGTATGAAAAAGAATAAATCTTTGAAAAGCAGTGAAGAATCTCTCCTTCTCAGAGGTTAACTGGAGACATGAAGCAATAACAAATCCACACACACACTGTACATCCCCGGCTGATTTTTTTCCTAATAGTATTACATTTAGAACAAGAGGCATAACCTTAAAGTAAAAAGCGAATCAGCATTTCCTCAACCGCACAGGCACTCAACAATAAGTGATTTACTCTTCTTAGAAAATACACACAAGCATGATAAATTAACCAGGGAATGAGCTAACACGCATCTCATAATATCTTAATAATGCAACTCCACCCAAACATCCAAATGCAACAGTGCCTTTGGGAGGATGTTTTTGATGAATATTGTAGATAGTCTTAATATGGATGATGTGAAGCCTGCTATGTTGGCTGTTTGAGATCACACAGTTTTAAAACGTATCTGCGAAAGAGGCGCAGCGCTGCACATTTCAGTGGCCGTCCGGCACATCATGCTGGAACGCGGAGTGCCAAAAGCCACACACTCTGACTAAAAATAAAGAAATATATCTGAAAACCGGTGTGATCTGCTGGACAGAAGTCTAAACCCACACACACAGAGGCTTTTTCACACCGATGCTGATATTTAACCTACGTTTTGGCCTCTCATCCATATGCAAACGGTGTTCTAGGTCGCTCAAACATAGACTTTCTTTCAAACACATTATAAAGTGAACATTTTTAGGAAACTCTGGCTTATATGTAGAGTTTCAGAGGCGACAATGTCACACTTCAGTTCGCACATGCCCGTCGTCGCTTTGTCTAATGAGCACACGAGCGCGCGTGCACGTTTGGATAGCACTAGCGATTACAAGTTTACAACTTAACTTGGCGTCGCTGTGCCTCTTCACTGGCACCCATAAGCCTCTCTGTCTGCTGCTCTCTCGCTCCACGGGATCCGCCGTTTGAAGTCCACCAGAAACAATGAAAAGACAGTCTTCTCTGGTGCCTGATGTATCATTGATGTCGACTGCCCCGATGTGCTTGTTAGAGTGTTTGCAGTCGTTTTTCGTGTTCTCGTGTGTACAGAGATGTTTTATAAAAATGATGTTTGTGTGGGCAGATTGCTTTATAAAGGAGGGGGGGAAAGAAAATACCCATGTTAGTGTGGACAAGGCCACAAACTGGTCCCTCTAGTCAAATCACGTCTGCTGCAAACATCTTTTCTGAGGGAGAATGTATTTATTTAAACTACATTAGGACATTAAGAATAAAATAATAAGCTTAAGAGTCAGTCTATAGCATTACAATAATGTGAGGTCACCCGGGAAACTAAATGAAACAAACATATTGCTGTGAAGGATTAGGGCTATACAAGCCATGTTTGTTTCCATAACCCTCTGAACGACAAGCAGTTTGTTGCTTTTGTCACATTTTACCAGTGTGGGCTAATTTGTCACTGCAATATTAAGTCCTGCACCCTAATGGAAGCACTGCACTTAGAAGTAGAGAAAAAAATCAAATGTCTTTTGTGCAGTATGAGAGATTTATAATGCCATAAATTGCAAAAAAAATAAAAAGAAGAAGAAGAAAAAATGAAAGTTGCACGTCTTTGATAATTAATTTTCAAAAATCATAAAACTAAATATAACATTTTCCCAGTGCTCACAGGTGTTACCAACACAAATGGGAGCTTTACATACTGAAGATGTATTTTATAGTCATATTTTGAAGCGGTTTCCATGCTTTTTCTCTGCTCTGCTCTGTCTAAGCATACACTTAACTTCAGCCTAGTTCAGCTCACTAGTCCCTAAATTTCTGTCAAATTATCCAAAGAGCTTCAGTATAAATCACCTGGCCTTCTCTTTAACGTAATCCTCCTAGGATTACCATGACCTGGATGACTGAGAATCTACGTAGACATTCTGTCATATTACTTTTGGTTGCAGCTGAATCAAATAGCTACCAGAACAAAGGGTTAATTTTTGGTAAACTATTTAAAGAGACATGTAGAATAATGTGATTATGATGAAATGTCACAATTTGAAACTTAGTTTTGGTTAAGTTTACATTTACATTTACACCTGTGCATATGTGATTAGTTCAAAAACAGTTCGTAAAGTTGAAAATCTGGAGATCCTTTCTGTTTCCACAGTTTCTGGATCTGATTAATGTTGTAATTTTACTCATTTAGAGATAACATGCTTTTCTAACCCGTCAGTGCATTTGGATGTTCAAAATTTAGTCAACTACAAAGTCCACTATCTAATTAACAGCTTTTGCAAATAAGCAACAACAAAAAAAATCTGATTTTGTATGAGTATATCTACTAAAAGAAAACGAGGACTAACAACAACTAAGTCCCATGATTGGAACATCTCCAACAACAGCTGACCCAGTAGGTGTTCAAAGACCTTCCTGTTGGAACACAAGGTTTCTATCACACTGAGCTCTGAGGTTATTACCTTCACAGAAGTCTTCAGGCATCACCACACAGGGTCAGGTAAGAGGTCAGGGAGTATGTCACCACCCTTCATCCCACAACAACAGATCCATCCTAATTTTAATTCCACATCTCGCTACACTCCTCTTTCTCCCTCGTCAGTTGCTCAGGTTATAGGCCAGATGTTGTGCAACACACGACCCTATCAAGTTATTGTTAATGCTTCACCTGCTGAACCAAACACAGTCTCCTTTTTTTCTTCTTGAAAACTTGCGGGATCTCTAACTGTGAAGGGGCACACGCTGAAGATGTGACATGTACACCAAATGAAAAACAACCGTTTCATTTTCCTCCTCAGCTCAAGCAGATGATGTACTCCACAACTTATAATTGTGCCACTGATTAGGCTCATCCCACCGCATATCTCTGCCACTTCACAAAGCTCATCAGGCACATCTGTTCCCAAGTACCAAACAAGAGGCACATTAACAAACAAATAGATAACAATTAGTCACGTTTGAAGTCCTCTGTTCCATTAGAGAGAAAGCTGGGACTGCTGGCTCCAAGAAAGCACAAATGCCATGCTACAGTAGGGCACTTCCTGGAAATAAGCTTTCAGCACTTTGCATCATAGTGACAATGCATTTTAAATCAGAAGACTGTGGAAAAAAAGCAGGAGTACAAAGACACGAGTGAATCACAACACTGACGGGTTACAGTATAGTTGTTGTAATCTGGATTTTAAATTAGCATAAATCTGAGCTTTTTCTTCTTTCTGCTGGAGACACAGACGTCAGAATGTGAAAGGCTGCCGAGCCGTCAGTCAGGCAGCATTAAGAGACGACTCATGACATTGCTGGGAGTCAGAGGTTAAAGTCATTACGAGCTGGGTGGCTCCACTTCCTGACCTTTGACTCTCTTTTCACAACAGCCTATCTGTCTTTTCCTCTCGGCGCTTCAGGTTAAAACTGTCTCGGCAGGTGCTGCAAAGCTGTATCACTAAAACTAAAAACCACGACCTGCAGCAAAAAGCCTTATTTTTTTTTTTAATCATTTGTAAGTTAATGCTTTTACCTTAATAATTACTTCAATCTAATATTCCATTTTGCAACTGTTTTCCTCCTTTTCCCCTCCTTCAACATGCACACTCATCCCCTAGCCTTTGCAAAACCCTCTCATCTTCCCACCCGTTTCCATCTTCAAAATACTTTGCTGTCCTTTTATTTTTGATGAGAAAGGGGAACAGGAGGCCTATGCCAGTGCACTCCCAGCCTTATGTTTTAATATTTAATGGAGATGTGCAGTAATACCAGCAAAAACACACACACGCACACACACACACACACATGCACCGCGAGCGCCTGGTGCGAGCAGGTGTCGTTGGCGAATGCTAATTGAACTGGTCTATGGGTCAGTGAGCCTTCCTGTTTTCCCTGTGCAGCAGTGTACAGATACATCCTGGCAGAGCAGAAATCATTGTTTCTGGAGGGCACTTCTGCCTCCCACTGTACGACAACTGAGACACTCCCTCGGCTTTACAGTCAAACTACCCTCTGAGCCCCGTGATGAGGAGGATTACGTTGAGCGACAACTTGATATTTTCTTTCAACTAACCAGTAGGCTGCGGATAAGAACGCGGTGCCGAACAGACGTCTATCTACCCGAGGTGTTTCTGAGGAAACTCTAATCCACTGTTTCGTTCTCATCTCACAAGGTTCATTTCGGTCTCATTCACTCTGGGTGAATAAGGAAATGGAAAAAAAAAATATACAGTACATATCCTTGATCTAGTCCACCTCCAAATGTAGCATTTGATTTGTGATGAAGCACACTCACACACAAAGAAGCTAACATTCCCATCTCCCCAAACAGACCCATTACAAATGAAAAAAGACATTATAATATAAATGAGAAAGTGTGAGTAATGCGGAGTGACACATGCCGTGCAGGGGCAGGTTCACGTAGGCCGATGCCTTCAGCCCATTAACTTAGTAGCCAACCAATGCTCATTAGTCTGGGCTGCTCAGTTATGCAACGACTATTTTGTGAATTTGTAATTCATGCTGGTGAGCTCTGCCAGTGTACACAAGGAGAAAAGGAATGTTGTAGAAATACAGTTTTTTTAGCAAATGCTTACCTTTATGTAGCAGAATCGCCCGACACAGGAGAATGTGGGAGAGAGAAAAAGAGAGAGAAATACAAATTAGTACACATTTTCATATTGCGTACAAACACACTGCAGTGCATCAGAAGAGTGCAAAATAATAACACTTTTTACATTCTGGGTTGAGATGAGTATCACTAAGTGTATAGCAGGAGGAGCGCGTCTACAAAAGAAAGAATGAATGCCCCTGAAACTCATACCCTGCCCCCTGTGCAGCCACACATGGCTCTGTTTCAGAGATGGAGGAATTCAGGAGGAACACATGTTTCCGGGAGCACTGTCAAGTATGTTAGAACACAGCCGAGTTTACAGAGTACGGGAACCGGCTTTAATTAGAGTTAAGCAGACCTGGCTCTATTTGTTTTCATTTGCGTGATTTATCCCCTTTCATTTGGCAGCTGGCTAACATGTCCCAGACCATCAGACCAACTTCGCCTGAGGTAAAAGGATACGGCTGGCCTTTGGAGCGGAGGGCAGCCTTCGAAGCGGCAGAAAAAAGGAAAAGAAGCACTCTTGTGGAGTTTATTGGGCCACAGTTGAGGCCACCTTTCATGTAGATATACTCGCATGAGGACCAGTGGAGGTGGTACAGCTGTGATATTGCATGTGACCCAGCGTATTTTTCCTATAGGGAACCACATTTCCCCTCCATCCAAGGCCTCAAGGGGAAAGCAGATACGAGTGGGATGAGGGTGGGATATCGCCTAAAGACCAAAGATGGGTTATTAGATATTTGGACAAGCACTCCAGACAACATAAAGCTCCTTGTGCCTCGAGGGAGATCTGCTGATAGTTTTAAGGCTTAAGTGTGTCTCCGTATTACAAACAGTCAAGGAACACGGAGCGAGCATCTGTGAGCATCTGCGAGATGCTCTACCGCCGAGAAGGAATCAATCAAAAGCTAACATCTGCCTCCGAAAAGACGTTCTTTACTGCAGTAGAATCTACAAACCATAAACTCCAATATGGAAGGTGAAATGATCCGAGACGTATGATCTAGATGCCTGTCATTGTTCGCTCACAACCAGCCCTCTTACACACTGTTTTTTTTTTGCCTCTTTTCTCATTTTTTCCCCATTTAACTCTCGCTTACATCGCATTGAACGGGCCTCATAAGATTACAGCTAATGTGGATACATCCTAAGCTTTGTGCTCAGATTACCCATTGCCACTGAGGCTGATCCATTTGATGCAGAGACACAAGGGTTAGACTCGGATGTGGCTCGTCGTTGCCAGCTCGTCACTGAAAGCACTCACGATAAACAAAAAGAAAAGCCCTCAAGCTAACGCAAATTAGATACAGATACGAGGGCACACCAGCGCAGTCGAGAACTCATTTTAACTTCCATGTCATTGTGCAAATTGGCAAACCACAAAATGTTCCGCATGTCCCATCTCAAGTGGCGAGCAGAACAAAGGGCTTGCAAGGAAAAGCACATCACTGTTCAGTTTTTGACAAATGGTCATAGTTACTTCTTTTTTTTCTCCCCCCTTTTTTGTCTAATGACCAAGCCTGCCTTCACTCAAAGGCTCCCTGCGAGCAGGTGATCAAGCCCAGGTAGTAGATTTACAGTCTGGCCAGCCTGCAGGCAGCTGAGGGGTCTAGGAACATCAATAAAGGGTTAACCAGCACAGTTAAGATTTAAAGGGGCAGTAAGTGGCTCCATTAGCCCGGCTGACTGCAGCAGCCGTAGGGGCAGAGGTGGAGGTGCGGTGGATGAAGGAGCGAGGGAGACAGGAGATGAGGTGCCCCTGAGACATCAGTCCATGGCGGAGGAGAAAAGAGGGCTGGAGGGCAAAGTTAAAGACTGCTGCTCAGGCATCAAATCAAAGCTACTGCTTTACCTTCCAGCCCCAAGACAGAGGCAGTACAGTCGCTGGGAAAAGAGCAGGAAACAGCACAGGAAATGAGAGAGAGAGAGAGACCAAGAAAGGGTTTCAAACCACCAGGCCTTACACAGCTCCACCGTCTGCACATCTGAGTCTGATCAAAAATCAGTGTAGTTGTTTTCAACTGCTGGCAAACCTGCGTTCTGAGTTTATGAACCGAACCGATCATTAATCAGGAGTATTTCCTGCCCCGCTCCCGCTCTCAGCTTTGACTGATGTTGACACTTGTTTGGTGGCGAGCTACCGAGGGATTCTCCAATCAGGTTAAAGGATGAATGTTTATAAGAGGAACTGTTGCCACCTACTTAAAGCTCTGTCAGGGGGTCTTAATTAGTTGCCTGTGTGAGAGGGCGACTGTGATTGGCCTGAGGATTTAAAACCCGCCCTGTGATTTCAGCTGTGTTCAACCTTCCCTTTGTGCAAGTGCTTTCTGTACAATAGAGCCATTAAATACTCACTAACCTGCCAAGAGATTATCTAACACACAAAATTCAGAATGCCCAACCTGGATGAATATGCAATTTATTATTCCCTCACCGTGCCAAATTCTGCTAAAAATTTGCACTGATGTGTCACTTTTTCCCAACCATCATGCAGCTGGGAAATAAAACACTGCTCAAAAAAAAAAAAAAAAAAGACAGAAAATGACACAAAATACTCCACGCAGTCCTGTAGGCGAAAAAACCTTTGATATCCCCATGCGTCTTTCAGCACAATTTTCTTGAAATGACAAATTTTGATAGCAAGCCGCTTCCTGCGTGCCACTGAAATATACACAGAGTTCTCCAAAACACTGAGGAAGAGAAGTAAAGGTGAGTGTTTAAAGACCAGAGGACTATATGTAAAAATTCAGTCGTAACAAACGCACTAACCCGCACACCGTTTAAGTGGTTTAGGTGCATTAATACATAGATGATATGTGTAACGATAGCCTCCTTTTAATTTTCCAACCTTTTAATTCTCTAATCTACAGCTTTCCTTTCAATTTGCGCTCCGACAAAACACACAACACACAATCCCCGCTCAGCAGTTCTGCCCCGTAATAAGTGGAGGTCTCAACCCGGCACTTTAATAAATGTGTTAATTCAGAGCTCACCAGGCAGAAACAATGCCAGCATGGGAGATAAATTCCCCCGCGTTCATTTCCTCTGTCTGTCTTATGGCTGATGCCGAGCTGGAGATGGCCCGTGGGGGGGAAATGAAGATCATACATCACGCTGAGGCATCCCTGCGACTCTAACGTGGCTCGGTCTCCCGTCTGTCTCCGTGCATCTGTTTGCGGGTTTTCGGTGCTGTAATAACACCATACGGCCATTTATAGTGCATGTTGCCGAGTGTGATGTGGTGCCAGATAAATTTTTGGTAGGTAAATACTTTTTTTTTTAATGGAAGAGTTTAGGTGTAGACATGGAAGCCTAAGATTAAAAAAAAAAAGCTTTTTTCTGACAGCAATGTTCTCTGTGTGCGTGCCAGTGGTGCGATTGTCCACTGCATACTGACAGGGGGGCTTTTTTTTTTATTACTAAACGAAGCCCCGTGGAAATGCTGCCTTTACTCAGCCTGAACGTTTCTATTATTAACTCTCAGTGCTGCAAAATCCCCAAGGCGAGTGTTCCGCTGGTCTGTGAGGGAAAACATCTTTACTGGATAATAGCCCTTCGCCTAATTACAATTCCAGCAATCGCAGACACACAAAGACACGTGCGTACACACAGCGCGGAAAAGCGGGAGGAAATAGGTGACACGCACCACAGATATATATAAATATACACGGATATACGACTCGGCGAAGGTCCTGTGTTTATTATGCGAGAGTTTGTTGCAGCGGTGATAAGTTGAGCTCATTAGTGCAGCTCCGTGACAATACGGATGGGACTTTATAACGAAGCTTCAGTCAGGTACAACAGAGCTAATCACCGCCGCAAAACCTGTGGCTGCATCAAAAACAGCTTGGTAAGTGACAATTACATTATATCGCTGTGTGCACAGCCTCAAGAAGCAAACTCATGCAGCGGGTCTGGCAGCGGAAACAAAACGGCTGAATCACCGGGTATGAAAGAAGGTGAGCAGCAAAGCTAAATGGAGTTAATATCGGCTGTCTGACTTGACCCTCCCCGTATTCTCTGTATCCTTTTCTTTCCAGAATCTGTGTTTGCGATCTCTAATTGGAGTTCAGTACACACAGGTCAGCGGTTAAGTCGCTCACGTCTGGGATTCTTCAGAACCATCCCCGGTCCGACCTAAACACAGAACGCCGTAATCCTCCAGCACATAAACACACATGCGTACACAAAAGACTCAGGTTCCAGGCCGTCGATAAAACTGCACACCGCCCCCTTCTTGTGTCACTTGTTCCCCCTACCCCACCCCACCTCGGTATTCCCTTTTAATGGCTTTTTTGAAGGGGGGGGGACTGAAAGCTTTTCTCCCGACTCTCGCTCCCAGTTTGTTTAAACAAGTTAATTAGGGCAGTTGATCTGATGGGGCTCCGGTGCCTCTCAGGTCTGTCACAGACTCCGAGCTGCCAGTCAGCGGGACAAAGAGACACTAATCCCCCGCTCAAGTCACCGGCAGGAGGTAGTCGGGGGGGCAGAAGACAACTCGACTGTTGAATGAAAGGAGGATCAGGATGGATGAAAAAGTTGAAGGCGGCGAGAGTCACGGTTAACTCTTATTAACAAAGATGGAGAAAAATGTTTAGATACAATCATGCAGAAAGAAAAAAAACTCGCTGTACCTCATGTCCTCCTCAGGCTGCCCAGATATCAGTATCGACATCTTCATTGTAAAACTCAGACTTTAAAGCTCTTCTTTTATGGATCAGAAGACTCATTAGCATGCATGAACTATTACTTCCAATCAATGCATCACCAGTGGCAACTATTTTTGCTTGGTGAGAGCACTAATTATTGATCACAGCAGCAGTAAATATGGATTAGTAAGTCTGCTTCTCAGTTGAAGCGCCGCGTTACTCAAAAATTTGTTTTTTTTCCGCACGCTAAGCTGGTGAGAACCGCGGGAATAAATGATGAGGAGGGGAACGTGTTTCTCTGGCTTTTTAGGGTCAACTTTATTTGCTCACGGGCTGCCCGGGATGTTACATGTGCACCAAACCGCGATCATAACTTTTCCCCATTGAAGATGTCAGAGAAATCAAAAATAGCTGATTACCGGCCCCCCTTGGACGAGGCAGGAGACTCCTACGACCACCCGATTTCTTTGTTATCAAGCTCATAAAGAGGAGGAGTGACTCGACGAGAATTGCGGCTACAAAAGCGATGAAGAGATGCCGCGGAGGTACTCGGAGAGGTCACGTCTCTGGAGTGATGAAGCCGAATGAAAATGGCTCCATATGAGGAAAGACTGTCTGACATCCTCTTCAAAGGAAAAGCGAGACACAGGGAGCGGGAGGAAATGCAGAATGCTGAGAAGCAGCTAGGGGGGTTATTGATTAAGAGAGCAAGAATGTGTGAGAGGAGACAGCCCAGCAAGGGAGAAAAAGGTAGAGGTGAGAAGGTGGAATAAAGGGATATCTGAAACAGTAAGAGAGAGAGATACAAGGGGAGTTGAAAGCGGGTTCAGTCTCAATCACCAGGTAAAGAGGAGCGAGAAAGAAGCAGTGGGTATTGTGAGTAAGACACAATTATACCCCCACATCTCCCAAAGTAAGCCTCTGGTGGCTGATGAGCGGATGAAAGTGGAATGGAGGATAACCATGAGGAGAGATAGCGAGATAGTTAACATGTTCCCAGCTATCCCCGGCACCCCTGCTGTCCCTGCCAGTCAGCAGGCATCCTGCTCTCTTCCTAATGAGTTGTTTACATCCACAGCACAAGATCAAAACCTCACCTCCAAGTCATGGTTGGCAGCATCAATACTTCCAGATACATTAAGAATCAGTGGAATTTTTTTTTTTTTTTGCAAAGAGTCCCTGTTTGAAAAACAGGGGGCAAACACATTATTACAGTTATAAGCACTTCTTTTCCCGCAGTTCATCCCTAATTCCTATGACTCGGATGCCTGGGGATTGTGTATGAGTCTTCTTTAATGACCAAGATTAATGTTAAGTAGCATTATGGTAATGGAGGTACCAGGCCTATTCCACTTTATTAAATAAAGCTGCTTGAAAATGAATACGATTATGGATTCTGCTGCTGTTAATGGAGCGTGGCAGAGAACAATGTTGACTTTTCGTCTCATTATTGTTTTGATATGATGATCAGGGTCCATTCTGCTGCGTTGCATCCTTCGCTCATAAACACAAGGAGACGCAGGCGTAAGTTTCAATCGGCAAATCGCGACATACAATCTCGCATCACAGCGGGGACTTTTGCTACGCCGTGTGTGTGTGTGTGTTTGTGTGCGCAGGGGTGTAGAGCAAGAGACAAAGTAAGAGACAGCAAGAGTTACTGTATGCTCCACTGCATCCCCAGCCCTCGTTTCAAATTTCAGTAACAATAGATTCAGATAGCTGCTCTGAAAAAGCTGCAGTGCCGTAGCAGCTCCCCATGAAGATCTGCAGTAGCCCAGAAATCAAAACCACTGCTGTGAGAATTTTAAAAATGTACAAACTTCACTTGGATTACAATAGCCAGAATATCATGCCTGTACCCCCTTCTGAGCAGGAGCCCGGGGATTATTAAAGACAGAAACATGAGAGCGGCCCGGATCAGGCGAGCTTTTGTTTCAGGCGAGCCACCTGTACGTGTGCACGTCTGTGTGAGCACGCACACGTGTGGCACGGAGGCCAAACTCATAAAACCTCACCCCGGCTTTGAGGTCTCCCCTCACGGGATGATCTTTCAGTTGTCCTCGGTCTCCTCTTCTCTCACCCTCAATTTCCCCCAGAATGCCTCCCCTCCCTCTTTCTCCTCCTCACGTCCCCCGAGTCTCAGACACCAGAGCACTTAACCTCAGCAGGCCTCCCCCTCTGCTCAGTCTGCCCCCGACACAGCGTCACATCAACTCGCCTCATATTTAGCCCGGGATATAAAAGATTAATGGGAAGAGAGCGGGGAATCAGCATTTGGGTCTGCCAAAGGCTCTCCGCTCCTCCAGTCAGGGAGCTCTCACTTGTGTTACCGTGGAATTGTAGCGGGTCTGTAGTTTTAGCAGAAGTGCTGAAAGGAAGACGGCATCATGCCGAGCTTTCCACCCTGGTGTCACTTTCAGTTTACCTTCCCCTGCTGAGAATCCTCCACCAATTATTTGGGCTACAGCACACACTGCTCTCCTTCTTGCAACAAACAATGACATCAAATACTGTGTCTTCTGGGATCTTTGAACAGAAAAAAAAAAAAAAAGCTCTGGATTTTTTGACAACTTTCCATGAAATACGGGAGCCCCAGCAGCAAATTCAAACACAGCAAGCGATACAATTCATTGTGATACCTGTCCTACAATACCTACTGACTGTTAATTGAATATGTAGAGACGATGTCGATAAACATTTAAGAAGCTGCAGCTTCTTTCTGTGAAGACATATAGCCTGGAGTAAGGTTACAAAAGGAATTGGATAAAAAGATAAATCAATGATATAAGCAGATTACACAGCACCATCTATTTCTTTAAGCAATGTAATGTCTCTTTACAATCTCTGACCTGAGACGCAGCAAGAAAGGCAGAGCGAGAGAGAGACAGTGAGGAACATCCTGATGAAAAACACACACTAAGCTCCGCTCAGAACATCAAATATTAAGAGCCAATATTAGCCTCTGTCTTTGCCACCCTATCACCATCGCCGGTGCAAGAAACGTCCTCACGAGAGCTTCTGTGTGTGCATGCATGTGTTGTCGTGTGTGTTTCGAAGTGAAAGTAATTGTGACGCAGGCATGTGTGTACAGTAGCTGTGAAAAGGCAGAGGAGGTCAGTCACAGGGCATCGCTTTAAAAAGTAAGCGTTGGGGTTGAAAAGGGGGTTTTTTAAGGTGAATGTTTGTACTGTGTGATTTGAGCTCACTGTGGTGGAAAGATGGTTCAGGCAGCGGCGAGCATAAAGAGCTGACTTCATTCAGTATGGCGACACGACCCCACCCAGCTGAAAGTCTGCCTATACTCCCCCCACTCCTTCCACTCCAGAGTGTCAGAAGTTCAAATCTGTTAAAATCCACTTGCACAACTGAATGTGCAGCTTTCCTCTTTTTTTTTTTTATAACCCACATGTCAATAAAATATCCAAGCAAAACATCCCCTAAAAGCCAGCCAAGGGCGATGGTGACAGAAGAGTGCTCCCAGAGGTTCAGTGGGGACTTAATGGTGAGTATTTGGGGTACAGAATAACTTCTGGCTCTTGTGGCAGTAACAGTTAAGGTTGCAGAGCATTTCAAAGTTGTTTCGAGCTCACTCTCCCCAAAGAACTCCGTTCTCTTGTTTGGCACTTCCCCTCCCCAACACAACTACTTCCATCAACCCCTGAGATGTCCCCAAACATGCTTTTTCACAGAATAAAACAGAATATAAAATTACTGGGGGGCACTAGCTGTTACCGAGCACAGAAAACTCATCCAGTGGGCAGTTTGTGGCCACTTTGTCAAGCACCAGCTGCAAAGTGGGACTCTTATTCACTCTGCGCAGAGTAGCATGAACTAAAGGTTGGGGTTTGGCTTTGGGCTAAGAGGTGTGGCCCTCTCTCACAGAAGTACTGTGTTATACTACTCCCTGAAGGACTGTGCTGTGGAGGTCATGTAATCCTGATTGTATTTATGTATCCATAACAGTGTTCTTCAAATGTTAGGCAAATGTTAACGTTGGCCTTTTTGTTGGAATGGCAACGCCAGTCGACTGGTCTGTCTGCCACTTTGGTTCAGACGTGTGAACGACTGCTGAACGGACTGCAATGAAATCTGGCTACAAGCATTCATGTCCCTTTATGATGAATGGTTACATCTATGCTGACTCTTCCTCCAAAGCAACCATCAGGTCAACATTGTATATTGTCCAGTATTTTTGTTCATGATTGAATATTTTCAAAGCAAATAACATGAAATTCACAACTTGCCAACTTGCTAAACTAAGACGGATCATGGTACACGTTACTTCCTACTAGAACGACAAAACAATGGCACCAATGATGGACACTTGATCTATAGCGATATGACAGCTGTTCTATAGAATGTTTTATTTAAATGCATTAGATTTAACCATCCACTATGACAAACACAAAAAGCGTGCTCACTCCCGTGTTCACAAAGAACTCCCTGACATTGGAAGGTCTTTGCCCTCCGTCTTTCTCCCCCATTGACTACTGTGCTAGCCTGTGGCCACCTGGGCTTCTTGTTGTCAGGGTCGGCTTTGTGCTCTAAAAAACACCCACAACTCTGCATCCTCCACCGCCTTCGCCTGGGCGCCACGCTCCCAGCAGCTTGCTCCAAGAGCTGATGGACTCGATGTTGGTGTGGTTGTGGAGGTCGATGCAGGATCTCCGCTCAGGCTGGTCCAGTCAGCTGCTAGAAACCTTAACCTTAGCCGTGGTCAATCTCCATGCCCCTTTATGTTTTGCTTGTTCCTTTATTTAATGTGTATGAAGGTGAGATCATTCCTTTATCATCATTTATGGGTGTAAATGTATTGACTTCTGTGGGTTTTTCCATTGAAAAATAGGTTGACTTAGCTTTAAAAAAAAAAAAAAATTCTGCTAAAATCAGCAATAATTTTCTATATCAACTGAAATAAAACATTTTGTCTTGATTATGTTTTCAGCCCGACTACACAGAACGTTTTCAGCGTGAGGATGTTCGTACGCCGTTAGTATTTAGTTCAAAGCCCCGTCGTTGCAAGTCTCACAGTCTCTACACTCTTCAACCTTTTCCTTTTTAAATCTCTAAAAATGCACATAAAAAACAAATAGAGATACAAACATACACTCTGTTATATTATATTACTTTTAACACAAAAGCCTGCAAAACACAAAGCAGTTCAGACTTCCCCCCCGAAAAAAAAAACATATTTCTATCTCATCTTCCACTGTCCAACTGTAGCCTTCCAACCTCTGGACACAGCGCCTTATTCATTATTCAGGGAACATGGGACTAAATCGATTTCCTGCCCTCACCGCTCACCTCTCACCTGCCTCCTCTTCCTCTCAGATCAACATTCCACACAGAGTGCAAAAGGGCCCAGCCACACGAGCAAAGTATTCAGGGGGTATTTGGCAGAATAGCCCACATTTGAGCTGGTTTAGGATTTCACATAAACACACCTTGATCCCTAAATCTCTGCTAAGCCTGTTTCAGTTTCAAACAGCAGGAAAAGAGCCTGCTCAAACACTTAGGGAGGCAGCTTGCCGGATAGATCATGTACAGTATAGAAACTACATCTGGCTGAAAAGACCATCTGAATGTAAATGGACAGTGTATTTAAATATCCCAGCCTGTGCTTGTACAGTATCCCTGTGTGTGTGTGTGTGTGTGTGTGTGTTCCTAACCCTGTGCATGTTTGCAGCTGCCCTCCCTACAGGGATCCGCTCCTTCAGACACATTTTCACCTCATCTGCGTTTAAGGGCATTAATATTGCACCAGCCGCGGTGGCAGGGTTAAATGGATGACTGGCGGCAAAGAGGGGGGCTGAATGTCAAATGCAATCCCTCCACTCCTCCTTGGTTCTCTCTCCTTTTCCACTCCTTTCTGCTCTGATCTGGTATGACATGAAGAGTTCAGGGGCATGCTGGAGCTGCTTCTCCACAGAGATGCGATCCACAGGCCACCACAGCAGCAGCAGCATGTGTTCCATGTTTAGAGAAATATACGATCCTTTTCATCTGCGTTTACATTAGCAGCACCTGCTGTTCTCGGGCTTTGCTTCATTGTGTCGCTCGCCATCTCTTTAAAAGATCCAACGAAATGGACCGGAAAGAGAAAAAAGACAATATTGATGGGATGTGCTGCAGACCTTCAAATGAGACCGCTGTAATTTCAACCTCACCATAATGACTGGTAATTATGGGGGGGGAATAGCGGCTAAATTTTTAAAAAAAGAAATACTATCTTGTCTTAAAAGGTGCCCAGCAAACATAGCATAATACATTATCTAGACCACTCCTATCACATAAATCTGCCCTGCTGGGACTACCGTGCTACGCAATGACCAAAGCCTTTCATGTCGGTTCTGTAATTAAGTCCCGTTCCTATCGCTGAATTCATCGCGGAGACATTTTGTGGGCTGGTTGAGAAGGAGAAGAGGAAAAAAAAAAAGGCGGGGTGGGGCACGGCAGCCCAAAGAGACTGACAACAGCGAGGTCACCGCGAGGTTAAGTTAACAGGCATACGAGCTTCTGAAAAATTAAAAGCATGAGCTCACGAAAGCTTCACTCCGAGTACAAGTGGCATGACCTGGAGGAGTTGCGCAAAGAGTACAGTGGAGATGCGCTACACACATCTTCCACACACACACACTCACATGCAGTGCTGGTGTTAATGCACTCGGTGTGTTGATCAGCTTCCACATGGGTAACCCCGCTACACATGTATTGACAGACGCTCGTTCCTCTTGCTCAAAGTCGGACGCAAAAAAAATTTCACACAGATCACTCCAGTGATTGAGCGCTCAGTGGAGTGAGCAGCTGCACACCAACAGGACAGACGCACTGACAAAAGCTGCTGACGAACAGATTGTATCTTTTTTTTCTCTGTTTTTGTTTCTCTCTCTCTGTGTCTCCATTCACACATGCGCACACTTCAAGCAGAGGATGTGCTCGGCGAGGTGTGAGGTATAAGCGTGGTTATGCAGGGTCACGGGAGCAAGGTGTCTGCACTTCATCTCTGAAGTGTTAGAATACCAATTATGAAGTGTTAGAATGCGAATTGCTAGTGTACACCACTGTGGACTCAAGCCCCGAGGTTTGGTTTCCCAGGAAAGGAAGGGTAGTGGTTCTAAGAAGAAGAAAAAAAAACCCTAATATGAATCATAGACTGTATAAAAAGATGGATGTAGCCACCGTGATGTCACCCACTGGTTTGTGGACTACCGTTGTGAAGCTTGGGGTTTGGCAAATTGGATAGCACCATCTTGAAAACCAAGACGCCTGGTGACAAGCGAGAACCTGGAGATGCTCTCTCATGCAGTAGCAGCTTGTCAATCACAGGATGGCCACGCCCGAAAACACACCCCGCTCTGTCATCTGTTCTACTCCATGTTGTGCTGAAGAACTCTTGAAAGTAGTGACTGAGACCACAACCTTACTAAGGAAAATGTCTCCTGAGCTAATAAATCATATACGAAGCAGGATCCGTTTCTCTTAAACTTCTATCAAATCTGACTGACTTGCAACCAGACGAGTCGCCCCCTGGTGGAGCTTAGAAAGAATGCAGCTTTGAGACATTTCCAGACCCAGAGGTTATGATTACTTAGTCTGTGATATGAATGATACCTCCTGCATTATGTACATTAATCAGTCTAGCTTATAAGACATTGATGACATTTTCTATTATACTTAATGCAGGATTTTCTGAAGTAAGGATCAGCTGTACTCACAAAGTATATGTTATGCTAGTTATTAGATGCATGCAGCTACATACTAGAGAGTGAAAACCTCCAGACTGCCACATTATACCCTTCATTTTTTGTGTGTTTTTAAATCATCATATATCGTGAAACGCCAGGAGGGAGTGTGAATGTGCTCGTGTGTGCGAGTGATACGGAAACCGACTGGAATGAAGAGTTAACACGAGACTCTTATCACCATAACAACACAGGATGGGGACACTTCTGCTCGGGATATCATCGAAACGTGATTCATCAGTAAACTCACTCTCGCTTGACCCTTTGTTAAAAATGAAACAAACTGTCGATTTAGTTTGGAAGAAAAAATATCATTCAGACCATCGTGTGCCACTACATTCCCAAATTTCTGATGAGGACAAACCATAGCAGGTGATGTCGTGTTAAATAAGGCCAACCTACTGTTTCGGACAGGAGCGGCTCACACGGTTTATGAGATCTTGCAATAGAAGAAATGCCATCTGATTTCTATATTGCTCTCTGTGTGGCCTAACATCTGAGAGGGGAATCTAAGTTTGCCATCATGACTGCAAACTTTAAATAGGAACCGCTTGTGAAGTACAAGAACAGCATGAGGAGAAATCACATGCTGCACTGATGGAATGACTTATATATACTTATATAATTATAAAGCACTTGGATTTAGCTTTTATTTTCATTAGGAATAATAAGATCAGGGCTGCAAGGTGGTTAGGTGGTGAGCACCGTTGCCTCGCTGTTAGAAGGTTCGCATCCCGGTGGGGGCACTGTCCATAGGTGTGAATGTGAGTGTGCTTGGTTGTCAGTCTCTAAGTGTAGCCCTGTGATAGACTGGTGACCTGTCCAGGGTGTCCCCTGCCTTCACCCTGAGTCAGCTGGGATAGACTCCAGCCCCCCACCACCCTAGTGAGGATTAAAATGTATAAATAATGGATGGATGGATAATAAGACTAAGAAAACAGATTGAAAAAGTAGCCACTGCTGCCTGCGTTCAGCACCACAGCGGGTTAAATTTGTTCTTCTATTTTGTTTAACAGCAGTCGGCATCAAGAAAAGTTTAGTTTTTCTGATCTCCGAGCTAAAGTGAGTGAAGTTCACGATATTGGGCTACCGCGCTTCGAAGGCGATACAAGAACAGAACACATGCCGGTATCTTTATTAAAGTGAATTAGTGATGAATCGCCCTCATCCATGAATCATACATCAATACCAGCCTAATTTTACACACAATCCATGACGAAGAAGATACGGAAAAACAGAAATACACGGCGAAAAAAAAGCACGCTGTCAATACTTTAGAGACTCCCTCAAAATTTCACGAATAATGTTTTCAGGAGAGCTAATGTTTTATTGAGAGAAGCTAAGCTCCCCGTGGCTCCTCTGTAGTTTTTTTGCACACTGTCTTAAAACACTACTTTGCTTTGGGACTTTTTCCTTTTAAAAAAAAAAAACATTGTTTTTCTGTAAATTGGTTATTTAGTATTGTGTTGCATGTCGGTTTCAGTGGTGCTCCTGAAGTTTGTTGCTCGTACTCTTAAAATTTTCAGGGAGCCCCAGTGCTGAAGAAGTTGGTCTGGAGAACTGAAGCGAAAACATACATGCATGTAGTATGTATATATATATGCAAATCTAATTTTAGGTGGTCTCATTTTAAAACTTCTCTCTCATTCCCGAGTGGAAATTACGCCCTAGGTCGATGCTTTGACCACATTAGTAAACTAACACACCCATTCAACAACACTACAGGTTATGCAAAAATAAAACCCAACTAGATGTTACGTTTTCATTGTGCTTTACCCTCGATGGAATAACGTGTCTGCTAGATTGCTTATTAAATGCCTCTCACATCTGTCAGCAGTGGCTTGTCTGTAAACAAACATGTTTTGACAGCAGAGATTTGATGAGTTGATACAGAATAATGACTCAGTTAGTGCGTTTGGATGAAAAAAAAAAGCGAGCCGCCAAGCCCATAGTCCCTTATTGACTATCTGCCGGGATTGACCGTACAAGCACTTTTGTCCTTCTCCATTCAAAGACTTCTTTTACAAACAGTTAGTAAACACAGAATCACCACAGAATCTCAAAAGAATGCGTCTGCCAGCTCTGCAGAGCATGAAAAATGCATCCACACTTGAAACCTTCATTTTCAAGTTTTTAAGTAGGGTGTATTCACAGTGTCCTTGGGGGTATCCACGGAATATTTTCCAAATCCACATTTTCTCGACTCGTTGAGCATCGGCGGATAAAATGTGGCGTTCATCACTCAAAACTCTCTAGGCTTCTTTTATCCCCCCCACCATCCCCCAAAACTATATGCCATTTCATTTCACATACATGTTGTTAAAATGAATAAGACGATTCAGATATTCATCTCTTGTCACACTATTTTTAGATTTTCAATAAAGCGGCTGTCGTTTTTGCTGAGGCCGGGAATTCTGCGGCGCAAAACTGCACGGAGAGCCCGAGGATCCTGTGCGGGGTTCGACAATCGCTGCGGTTTGCTTGCTCAGATGCGACTGCATGCTGTCAATGTTACACAGAACACAATGAAGCACAGACAGACTCATTTACTTAGTCTTGACTGTTGAGCCTATGAAGACGTGACATGGACAGCTGCAGATCTGGTACAAAGCACACATAACGTGCAGCAAATGAGGGTGAAAAGCCGACATTCGTTTGTCACTGTACTGGATGAAGCATTTTGGTAAAACATGAGATAAGGACCGGGTGGACTGGCAGTTTTGATGGAGGGAGTTTAATTGTATTGAGCTATACTTTTATTTTCAACATATAATACTGGTTTATAATATCCATCCA
>NW_007578252.1:55804-173345 GCF_000690725.1 Stegastes partitus
AAAAATGCAAAGTAAAACCTTGTATATGCAACATCACTTACATGCCAAATGATTCAAAATTACATCACTTTGCAGTAACAGCATCACGTCTACATTAACCAGTAGGGTGCTTGCTCTTATGTGAAACTATAAAGCAACAATTTAGATTTACTATATTAAAAACACAGGCTGCACCTTAGTAACTCAGTGCAACAAAATTCAGAACACTTCTTTTTCTTGTCATTTTTTCAATACTTCCTATGTCCGCCTTTATTTCTGATGACAGAACAGATTTTTGGAGAGATGTTTCACATTCTTCATTGACTACATTTTTCATCTGTAGGACTCTTGTTGCTCTGGCGCTCTTTATTTTTTTTAACAATATTTAAGAACGGTGGCCTTGACCAAGTCCATTTTATTTATCTTTTTTTTCTTTAGAATCTTGTGTGGTATTGGCACTGTGTGTTGGATCATTATAACGCTGGAATACTCTTCTACAGACTAGGAATCTTTCTCGCCGGTATTTTGATACCTGGATATATTCATTCATGGTGCCATCTATAAACGCGATTTCCCCCCAACGCCATTTGTCCCATCTTATCACACTCTGTGCTGCACTGTCAGGACGATGCATTCACTGCAGCCAGGTGTGCATCAAACGTGAGAATCAGCATCCATCAAGCTTCTTTAAAATGCATTTTAGCAACGTTTCTTTTTGTGCTAAAGATCAAGCAAGGGTATTTTTCTTGGACCATTTCCATAGATTTGACATTATGCATCATCTTTCACGCTGTCTGAGCTGTCACAGTAACTCAGATTTCCATCGATTGACCCCTGTGTCTAGTCTGTAGCACTTGCCTGTGTGTTTTTTCAGAGGAAGATTGTGCAAACACCATACTTTCCCATTATAGGCGGACGACTACTGCGGCTCCGATTAGCTGTAGCAAAGCTTATTGTGCACCTCATGATTACTGCGGCAAGTTTGTTAAACTCATTTTAGTTGAGATCTTAGTTTACAGATCTTGGTGTATTTTTTTCCCCCCGTATTTGTGAAGTCTCACAGTCAGATTTTCCATTCATCTAGCAATGTGGAGTCAGAATGCAGACATGTAGCTAGACACTGAGAACGCTTTGGCATGATTGTTCATCAGACAAAACACTTGTCAACTTATAAATAACGCAATCATTGAGCGGTAATTCACTTTTAATCATTTCACACTTTATGTGAGGTGTTGCACGCTCACTTGTGTTCCATACATCTTTACATTTTCCCACTAAGATGTACAAAATCGGAGGTTTGAAATCAAGCAAAAGGAGCAAAAGCACACCTTTCAGGACTTTTTATTTTCTCGCACTACAAAGTGTGCCAGTCTGCACGTCACGAAGGAATCAAAGCAAAGCAGAAAGCTCGGTGGGGAAGAGCAACCTTGAAATTATCAGCAAAGTCAAATTTAAATACCTCCTGATTTTCAAAACATACATCAGTCTTGCTCGCTCTCCACTCACTCCACTGTGTGCATTAATTTGAAACCAGAGGAAAACAGGGGCGGCGGTGAAATGGTGAAGGAGACAAGTGTGTCATTTATCCTTCCACCGCCAGGTTAATTGACAAGATAATTACAAGACTGAGGCGAAGGATGAGAAGTGACAAGGGGTGCACGTATGCCCGTAAGTGCATTTTTTAAAAAACAGAAGGGGTAGATGAGTTCTTGAACATGTGCACATGTTCTGAAGTGCAATTCATTATGCTGGCAGCTGTATTTGTTTATTTGTAATGAGCGACTACATGGGTAATTTTTTTTTCATGGGAAACTTGGCTCCATTCAAGCCACTCTTGTTATTTTCCCTCACAAACATGCCAACAGTCTCGAACACAGTAGCCCGGCTGACCAAATTGTTTTGCAAAAACATTGCGAGAACATAATCAGATGACAAGACCAGAAACCAAGCAGAAAAAAAAAGAAGTGAAATTGCAGAGCGGAAAATGTCAAGTTGTTGGACTGTGTCAAGTAATTATGAAAGAAACCAGTGTTTTAGACGTGATATAGAGGCTTTCTGTCCGAGGCCTTTGCTTTGAGTGAAGCTAAGTGAAGTTATATAGTCGGAACGAAGCCATTGAACTCTTTTTGTAAGATAAGCGGTGGTTTATCACAAGCATTGTATTTGTCATTATCACAGTGAGATTACATAAAGCTGCCTGTTTTCTTTTTGGGGTGGGGGTTTAATTCTTGGCACCTGAAAGGATTATTATTATAATGATTAGTGTCACTTCAGCAATTTGTTGTTTGATTGCAGTGAATTGCTTCATGATTGGGTTCTCTGATAGGTCGGGTCTCCTCGAAGCGGACAATAATACAGATGGTTGAACTTCACTAAATATTTCTCCATGGCAACACTTCAGATTCAATCTTTGGACAACCTTATTTCACAAATTTAGCATGACTTTTATGGCTGGTGCAGACAAAAAAAGGACCCTACTCTGCATTTCAAAGGTAAGTGGTATTTATCTACCGCAAAAAAAAAAAAGAAAACACATATTCAATGCTCGCTAAAAATACCCAAAGATATTACTGTAAAGCTCAGGTAATGCTGCTGTATACAAGACGGTCCTCAGAGCATTAGCATAAAAGTCTCGTCCAAACAACGATGAATGATAAATGTGGCAATAAAGGGAATTAAACTTTTTTTCAAGCATTGTTCAGAACAGCCACTCATCTGAGGCGAGCCAGGAGGATGTCAGTGAGTCATTCATTTTGCCCTGAGGGACTACATTCAAGCTTTCTCATCTCCGGCGTCCATTCTCTCTCCATCCCTCGCTTTTCTTTCTTTCTTTCTTTCTTTCTTTCTTTCTTTCTTTCTTTCTTTCTGCGGCTACGGCTTTCTTCCTCCCTTGTTCAACAGCTGTGGAGCACTAGGCTAGGGTCAAGAGAATCTCACACACACACACACACACATGTGGATGCGCTACCGTTAGGCTTGAATGCCGCTGAGGGTGTGGAGGCGCAGGGCTGGATTTTCCCATGCCAATAGTTAACTGCTGGCTGTATTTGAAACTGCGGGGAGACCTTCACTGCCCTCTGCATCCCTCCGCTGGCCCCTGGCCCCTGGCCCAGAGGCTGTGTCTTCTTCCCTGCTGGGACACTCAATGGACTGTGTGTGTGTGTGTGTGTTGTGTGTGTGTGTGTTGTGTGTGTTACTGGCCAATCTCAGGAGGGGTTCTGTCATTCAGTCATCAGCCATTCAGCCACCAGCCTCAGCGTTACAGACTGCCAGCCCCTCGCCCAAGGCAAGTCATCTGTCTTTAAAAGACAACAAACTGCGATCTTTTCCCTTCACCCGTAAAAACTCTGCTTATTTCCCTAATGCTTCATTTTTCTTCGAGTCCCTGCTTCATTTTCTGAAAGTCACCGTTTGGGTAAATATATCTTTCTGCCTGTTTTTCTTCGCCCTTCTGTGTTTTGAGTGCACAAAATTACTGTTTGCCTTTTGTCCCTCCCTCTCTCCATCATCCATCCAGTCCCAGGGTTTGTGTAGGACATCTCCTGCAGAGGAAGTTGAAAGCATTCCTCTGCCTCCCCCTGTCATCATGGCTTATTTAATAACTATCCCAATAAAGTCCACGACGAGCCCCCGCCTCACCAAACCCCCTCCTCCTCCTCTTTATGTGGGCCCCCAGCCCTCGCCCTCAGGTCTGATGAATGAGGCCATCAGGCATGCCAGCTGCCCCGGAGGTGAGCAGGCTGCCCCCGCCGGGTAGCCAGGCCACCGAGCCAGGGGGAGGAAGTGGAGCAGAGTAGAAGAGGGGCAGGGCAGGGCCGGCATGCCAGAACTCACACCAGGCAAAGCTTGGACAGAACGAACGAGTGGAAATATGGAGAAACGTAGGGAGGGCCAGTGAAGCAGAGGGGTACAGGATGCACATGCAAACAGGGGGCCAGCTTGGGCGCCAGCAACGCAGTGGGCAGTATGGATACACTCACAACATGGTTTTGCTCACAGCTTGCTCATGACTTTCCACTTCTCTTGACAACATTTGTGCCATATTCTAGCAGGCAGTGCATTCACTTGGCAATTTTTGAAAAAGCACTGAAAAAAAAAAAAACACTTAATTTGCATTCGTCCAATGTGTTTTGCATTAATTAGACAAAATATAAATCCTTAAATGTATCATGGTGGTAACTCAGGGCCACAATGCATACCCAAACACTCGTGTAGTTGCATAGGTACATAAATTACATTGCACGTGGCATATTTTAGCATTTGATATGATAAATCCAAGGTTTGCTTGCATATATGTGTGCAGGACAAAACTACGGAGAAAATGATGGAAGGACATAAAGCACCTTATGGATCCCGAATCGAGCAAACAGGCGTGCTTGCATATGCATTAATCTGCGAGGCCATGCTCATGCATTAAGAATAGGTTGATAATTAGAGCAGGCTACGCGTGGTCATACAGCACAAACACATATGAGTGACAACTGCTCCACAGCTGGCTGTTTAATACTAAACAGCTCAGGAAAAAAAAAACCCTGATGAGCGTTGATTATTGGCAAGCCAGAGCCGTTTCCATATTACCTGCCATATTTCTTGACTCTGCCCACTTTAACGGCATATGTGACCCCCTCCCATCCACTCGTGCCAAATTGCTAGCCATGCCCTCTATTCATTACACTGCAGTCTCTCTGTGCCACTAATATAGCCGCTGCCAGCCTTGGATCTGTTGTGCAGAGACACAGAGACGGTAAATTGGTTAAAGCTACAAAGCTAGCGAAGAGAAATCTTGACAGACTGAGGAAAGAGCAGAGGCTAAATGCTTCCCCAATGCACATGAATCTTGGAGCGAAAGAGGAAGATGTCCAGGATGAGGGATTGTTATTCAACTGGGAGTGTACATCAAGCCTGCATAAGACATAAGGCCGAGGCCAAAAAGTACAGTAAATGACATTCACAACACCATATTTCTTAATCCGAGCTTCTAGGGAGAGACTCACTTGATTTACTCAAGGATAGTTTGCCTACTTGAATCTCCAAACTACCACTACCTTTGATTTGCAGAGGAGCTGCCGCTATATTCCCAAGCAGCCGCTGGGTTAGCTGCTTTGCTACCTGTTAAAAAAATCTTTTATCTTCATCCAGCTCACTTTCTCTCTTTACATTCCCATCCCTCGCCATTGGGGAAATCTTTATTTTCATACCCGAGCAAACATTTTTATAAATGCAAACACGCTCTCTAAAGACAGCTTCAGAGGCGAGACCTGCCCAGTACCTGAAAGCGCAGCAGCATGTCTCTCCTGGCCCCGGCCCTCAGAGTAAGCACAGCTGTGTTGAATATTTCCCTCACTCCTCAGTTCATTTGAGGGTGATCTGAGCTCAGTTAGCCCCCAGGACATGGAGCGGTAAACAGGCCTGACTATCAAAGCAAACCACCCCTGTCAGAAAGACTGGAATATGAGCCTCTGACCAGTGAAGCTGTGGATGCGAACAGGCAGAGAGGCAACAGCTCAGAAGCTCCTTGACAGCAACTGGCTTGACCTAGTGCTTAGAGGCTGGAGAGAAAAAAAAAACTAGATTCCCTAAATGATCCAGCTACTGTAGCCAGTACTGTAATTACTACAGCTAAAGTTGTAGGTGGCTTTCACTAACAACAACCCACCCAGGCAGGAAAATTCAAATTGTCAGGTTTTGGGTTTTTTTTTCCAGAAACAAAAGCTGCAACTTTTGATGTATTCTGGCCAAACACTGGAAACTGTAAAGCATCTGTGAATGTGTTTCTGTATTTAATCAGATCCATCTCTTTTGGTGTGGCATGTGAGCGTTCCTAAACCTGTATTTTTCACCCACGTTCGTAGAAGATTCTGTGTACGTAACAGAAGACAACTGGTAAGAAAACGTGTGTTATGAAAGTCAGGGCGGGTAATGGGGTATGATTGTTTCCTAGATAGCTAGAATTTAAAAGACCAGATGGTCATCAAGGAAAAGAAAAACCTCAGGAGCAGAGTGTAACAGCAAAAGCTCAAAGCACCCCGGTAGCCAAATGCGTACATTAAAAGCAACCTCCCCAATCAATTGCAGCTAAAGACCCATCGCGCGTCATACCCCTCGCTTCCACCCCATATTTTCCCCGTCTGCCCCTTCACTTTAAACTGTCCAATAAAGAGCAAAAACAAAAAGCTCCCGATGCGGCTCGAGTCGTTTTCAGGTTAGTCATTTGGCTGAGGTCTGACCACACAAAGTCACTCATTGAAGAAAAAAAACAAACAAGAGCTCTAATGACCAAACGTCCACGTGGCAAGAGACGCAGGCAGCGAGGCACCGGAGCCGCCATACTGCCACTGCCCACATCCTCAGTGGGTCCCGTCACCTAAACACAGACTCGTGCTCCAGGGCAAATGACTGGATGCATTTAGCTCTGCACATCACAGAGTGGTATTCATCTTCAGGAAATAGCATGCTCCGCGAGATGTGTTTAACTTGAGAGCGTCAGAGGAGACGGAGCTAATGTTCTAACCGCCGGCCTGTTGTTTGCTTTGGGAAGAGAAGTCAGGAAAAAAAAAAAAGGGAGCTTCTATCTTCTTTTTTTTTTTTATTTGGGGGGGCTACGCATCTACTTCTCGATAACTATCTCCGAACTGGTGTGTGATTGAGAAGCGCAAAACCCCGGGTCAAATTCATTATTGCACACTCATATTATCCCATTATAGCGTGCAGAAGGCCACAGCCCTGGGGAGGAATCTTCACCTCTTGTCAACTTGTGTCAACCTCTATAAATGTCTCTCTGCCCGCAGCAGCCAAATGTGACTGTATTACCGGAGAACTAATGCTAATTAATTCGAACAAGTCCATCACAGCCTTCCCAGAGTAAACAAAGATTAAGTTCAGAGAAATTTATGTTCCGCCGGGCCGGCAACACATCTGAAAACGTCGCTCGTCGGGGCAATCACGGTCGATTCCTCTCACACGTTGAAGAAAACACATGTTTGATATAAGCTTTTGTAAGCCGTTGAAAAGTGCCGGGGTAAAGAAAAGAGAGAGAAAAAAAAAAAATCACATGGAAACACTGAGTTCATGTACTTCTTTCACACACAGCTGGGCATGTTTTGCCGAGTATGTCACCAAAATTAGCAGTGATGTCAATGATGGATGTCCCTCGGCAGGCCGTGCTTCAGAGCCTCCCTTCAGAGGACGCTGAGTGTTTCAACATTTATCTGGAATGGACTCTTTAACCACAGTCATTGTGACACGGGGTTGAAATCCCTTTCATGTCAAAGGAATGACAAGACTAGTAAAGCACAAGAAGGAACAACTTTAAAGGATTGCCAAAAAAAAAAAAAAGAAGAGGAAATTTAAAGGGGGGGTACTTAACAAAATCCACTGTCATAGATGTCCCTCTAGCCCTCAACCAGTTCCACTCCTCACCATGCTCAGCTCAATATCCTTTCATTTCTCTGGTGTTTTTTTAGAATGTAATTTCTGCAGAGGACTTAACAAGATCTTTGAGCTCCATTGGTTCTGCTGGGAAAATGCAGAATGAAGATCTCTCACTGAATCTGATGCCCCCTCTCTCTTTTTAATTCGCTCGATATAACAGCTTCCTCCTCTTCCTTTTTTTTTTCTCTCTCTTTCTCTTTACAGCTGTAGTGCCATTTCCTTGTGAATGGCACAAAAAAATAAAAAATAAACAATGAAAACTAAAGGGGGGAGAGTGACAGAGAAAGAAAGACTGCATACGTGTGTGTTCTTGGTGAGCTCCTCAGAGGTGGGTGAGAGCTGTGAAAGGCCACATTGTTGATGTCAAGGCCAGTCAGCATCAAAGGGCTGATTCAGGTTCGGGAGACGAGTCTCTCGCTCGCTCGCTCGCTCGCTCTTTCTCCTTTTTCCCCTCCGCCGACACACACACACATTTACACACCGCTCCACAAGGGCCCCCGAAGACCCCAAAAAACATCATGCTTTACGGTTCCCTCGCAGCCAAAGAACAATATTTGGAGTTGACGTGTAAATTTAGAAAGAGGTCAAAGGGCGCGCGGTAACACGGCTGAGTGTGTGCGAGCGAAAGCAAGGACTGAAATATCTCCCGTGGCTAAAATATATCACTCGTGGACGTTTTTTTCTTTTCCTTAAATTCCCACTAACCTCACTGGAACTCAGCGTGAGCACCGTGTTTGGATATGTAAATGATCACAAAATCTTTACGTGTCACTTTTCTGTTCCGTTCAAACCGAGAAGTAGGCGAAGCCGCGGGGATTATTGAGAGCTTTAATTGCACCCAACAAAGCGAATTAGCCCTCTGTGTCTCGTGTGTGCGTGCGCGCGCTGGTGAAAATGTGAGAGGGGGGTGGCGTCACCGCATGAATTAGTAAAGTTAGACACCAGTAGCTGCACTAGCATGTCAGGATGAGATTTAACGAGCTTTAATAACTAGTTTTAATGAGCTTAATTAAGAATCCATGCGATCCCCATGGAAACGCCTCAACCCCACAGAACCTGGCTCCGGGTCTGAGGAGCTTTTCAATTGGATTAGCGCGGCTAATGTCACTGAGACACAAACAGTGAAAACAAACAGAGCGCTATAGGGGCGCCGGGTTGGAAGGGGTGGCAGGTGAGATGAATTCGAAAGGCAGGGGATGGATGTCACAGAAGGACCTTTGGCAGCGGAGAAATACCTGCTGAGGGATGATGGGAGGAGGAGGGAGGAGAGATAACCAGCAGAACCAGTAGGATTAGTGTTGCACAGAGATTTGGCTCGTGCATCCGATACACAGGAGGACGGGTCCCTTCCTCCACACCTTTTTCACTCCAATGATAATTGAGCTTCCATACATGGTTAACCCCTTCCTCGTCCCACTTTTCTCGTACAGTCGGCTGGTTTGTTTTTATTTACTGAGTTAGGGAATCAATACATGATTGTAGCAGAAACAAAATCAGATATTTTTTTTGTTAAAGGTCACATCGGTAAGAAGGATCTTGAGACAAGTGGAGCAGATGGAAGAACTTGTATCAAGCCTCATCTCTGTGTAAGTGGTTGAATTTTTAAGAGGGGGGACAGTGTAGACATTCCAAAATAATCTGTGTATTTGTAAGTACCTTTGCAAGAGCAGACTTTTCTGAGAGTTGGTGGAGAGATGAGACAAAAAAATCCATTTCTGATCATCTATTAAACCCCTAAAACTAATTTCTGTGTATCAAATTCACACATTTAAAGCTCTTACTCCATGAAAATAATCCCTTCCCGCCATAAAATAGTCGAGAAGCAACTCTACACTGTTGCTCGTCTCGTTCTCCATCCGCTCCTGTGCTACTCGCTGCAGCTCAGGCACCCCAGTTTGCCTGAAGCTCTGCTGAAAAACTGGAAAACTTCTCTGTGCAACACAATAGGAAGTTTTAATGTTGGAGCGATTCAGTCACACATGTTTAAACCGGAGACGGATTCTGAAAAATAATGATACAGAGAGTTCCACCACACGAGTTGATCGGACTGGTTTCTTCGTTTTGCTGCTCACCGAACTCTGCCTGTCTTAACCTGTGTTTTTGAGACTTTATAGGTTTTAAGGTGGAAATGCTCAGCCATGGTGCTGACTGACTTTTGCACTCATGTCTTCTACCATATAAAAAAAAGCACCAAATGGATATGTGAACAAGATCTTTTTTTAAATATGTACAATGTTTGTGGAACAACTTCTTCTTCAATCTCCAGTTTCATAGATGCACATTGATGTATCTAATTGCGTAGGACGTGATAAACCCACCCATCACTACATGCCAGCATGCCTTCTAAAAGTTAAAGAAGCAAAAAAAAAACCCTCAATATCATATGAAAACTTGATCTTGTTGCCCTTGCCATAGTTAATGGCAAAGCACATTCATTAGCTTCAAACTGGTGCAACATTTCAAGGCATTGGCAGTATCTCTGCGTTCTCTCCTCCGTCCGTCTCTCCGGGATCATTTTGCCTTGCGGTGACCACAGGGAAGCTCCGTAAAGTGCAGTCCGACAATGACGGAGTGACCTTTCAGATAAGCATGATAAAGCTGCCCATCCCAGCTCTTCCCTGTTCCTCCCCGTTGTGTGTGTGCGCACACACACACACACACACACAGAAATGCGAACATGCACAAACATGGAGGTGAACGCACACAGGCATATCTGATGACCTCCTCTCTGAGTAGATGAAAAGTCCTCCCTTAGGGATTTTTACACAGGCGCACACACAAGCTAGACCTCTTCCCAGGCGTAAGATCATGCGGGTGTCATCTGGCAAGTAGGGTATCACTGGGCCCTGGGAGCTGCAGAGGTCACAGAGGTCTCCCGGACAACACCGGGCATCCATACACCGTCAGCCTTGAGCTGGACGACGCAGCTCATCTTTCACCATCTATCTGCTGGATTCTCTCATGCCTGTAGCAAGTCCCTTCATGGTATTGCTATATATAGTTCCCCTGCTTCCCAGGATTCTTTGTGATGTCCTGCTGCGGTGGAAAGAGTCTGGGGCTCATCATTATAAATCAGCCTGTTAGAAGGAATAAAATATTAAAGAGCTTCTCCTTGGATTCAAACTGAAGTCTCCATTAGCGAGGCCGGAGCAAATGGTTGCTTGCATGGCAACAACACAGCAAATCAACACAACAACCCCTTTAATCACCCTCTCAGTCCTTTTGTTCTCCTCCCTATCTTCCTCCACTCTCTGGGCTCCTGGTGATAAAGTTCAGTTACCTCTTTATGGGGGGAAAATCATCACAGGTATGCGTTTACTATATCAATGGGATCAAATGTATTGCTCATTATATTTGCATCTCCCGACTCCTCGCCCCTTATCAGCCTGCATGTAAAAAAAAAAAAGACTTCACAGAGATATATTTTTCTAACCTTGCGTAGGTCTGCATAGGTCAAGGGAGATTAGCGGGGAGGAGAGGAGGAGAGTGTAAGCTCATCTTATCATGCTGTGTTCTCTGGCGAGGGGCAGGACTGCTGACAGTACACAGATAGCAGGCGGTGGGGATATGGGAAAAGGAGAAACAGAAACAGGGCCACACAGCAGGAGCGCCCAAAAAGGCACTGATTAGAAGGCAGAGCAACAGATACAAAGACTCCGACAAAAGAGCTCAAAAAAAAAAAAACAACAAGATGCTGTGCGATATACAAACTTCAGAGCACGCACACACACACACACACATAGAGTATGATTTCATTTCATGTCAGCCTTGAGGGAGGGCTGAACTACTCGCCTCATCATCCTCCTTCTCGATCGCTCTGTTCTTGGCCTGCTGCACGCCTCCAGGGCCAGCGAAGGCAGCGATTAACGACAACAGCGAGAGTGTGTATGAGTGTGTAAGTGTGTGTAGGGCCTGATCGTTAGAGCGGCCAACTTGTGTAATACAATTACAGAGGCTGCAGAGAAACTGCTAATGTGCACGCAGGCAGCTCTGTCAGATGGATCAGGTATTGAGTTTTCTATGCTTAATTCACTTTCCAGCACACACATGGGTGCATTAGTTAGATTAGAGTAGCGGGAGGGGACGGGAGGTGGGGCTGGTCTACCGCCGAGCCGGGCAGATTTGTTTAGTGGTGGCTGTCAATTACAAGCCTGACCCCGGCACTAAATGGCTGCTCATCCTGTGGAAAAAAAAAAAAAAAAGAAAAGGAAAGTAGACAAAAGCCAGACAAGATTGGTAAAGACATGGCCATTTGCTGCAGAAGATAACAAGTGGCATGTTGTGGAGTAAACAATGGTCAAAACACTGACGCATAATACTACACCAATAAAACAGAGTGCTGGGGCCTGAAAAGGCAAATGTGACCATCAGTAAGATTAGTGAGGCAATGTTATCACTAGAACGCTGCGGTAATGGGATGATACAAGGCCAGTGGTGGATGGGTACTTAAAAATATGAAATGGAAAACAAATTATTCAATTTGCTCTTTTTAAAAAGTCTCATGCAATTTAAGAGACTGATTGTAGATGCAATCACGAAGAACTACTTACTGCCTTTTACTGCTCAGGGATTGCATTGTGCTACATAAAAAAAAAGACAGAAAATCCATTTATTTACATTCAGTAATATAGAAAGTATAGTTGTTGTGTTTTGTACTCATGTACACACACATGGCATTTTTCTTTCTAGCTTTAAATGCATTGCTGCTATTGGATTTAACTTTGGAAGATGTGTACATTCTATTTTTTAAAACTATTTTGGAGAATACTCAAACTACTCCCACTATCACTTTAGTTTTCCTGCATATCTCAGTCTGCATATTTCTCTTATTTTACACAGTATGGCTTAGAAAAAGCAAAAGCAAAAAAAAGAACTTGCAAATCTAAGACTGCATGGAAAGAAGCTATAGCGCCGTCCTGACAAAAAACCACCAGTGTGTCCCCGCGACTATGTGGACCCATTATATCTGTTTTTCTGTAAAGCTGGAGCCACTCATCTCAGAGAAACGGGCCTCTAAGAAAAGCACGATTACAATGCTTGTTAGAGAGTCATTATAACTCTCTTCCAGAGACGATAAATAAATTAAATCTCACAGAAGCTCTTTTCTCCAGTAGCTAAACGAGCGGCGGGAGGGGCGCCGCAGTTTCCACAGTAAACACCTCCCTCCCATGTAAACATATATAATCACAACAAGATGGCCAATGCAGATCAGCTCGTAATCGTATCACTGAAGTGAGATGAGTGAGTTTTAGGAGTAGTGTGGAGGGGAGGGGTGGAAGCAGCTGATTGAATTAAAATGTCTGTTTCGCTCCCGAGAGACCACCCAGATACAAAGGACATAGATTGTCTGCATGTAACTGGGGCCACGCGGTAACAAATAATCCTGTAAGCTTTTACAAAAACTCTCTTTGTAGGCTCTGACAGTATGTTTCTTCCCCCCCTCCTCCCCATCTGACACCCAGATTCTTCTAACAGAGTGAGAAAGAGAGCCAAAGGGAAAGAAGAATAGGAATGAGGAGTAAAGTTGGATGTGACAGGCTGAGCAGAGGAAACCTTTATCCACTGATAGATGTTGGACAGCTACATCCCCTCGTTGTGACACATCCATCAAAGCGCTGATCACTTTTGTCCTCCCACTCGTCCGACCCCTGCGCGTCAGAACCAGCTTTGACCGATCCGCGTCGACTCCGCGACCGGGAGTGACCGCCGACGCTCCTCGGATTTGACGCGCCGCCGTTGAAACTCTTTAGACGGCGCACCGCGTTCTGTCAACTTCCTATTAAAGCAAACTACAGCAGAAGAACCGCAATAGGTGTTAGGGTGTAAATATTCCAGCTGGAGTTTGTCGTGCCCTTCCCCTAAATTCAATCACTGTGGAAGCAACTGCCAACAAGAAAAATGGCAGTAAAAAACCAAAACCAGGTTGCGCTGGTATCTGGTGTTCCACAGAGAAGAAACACAATAAGGTTCGGATTACCCGGCCAAATTTCCCGAGAAATTGCAAAGGGGGGGGATGGAAATATGCGAGCGGGATGGCAACGCTCAAAGCTGCCCAATCCTCACAAAAACCTTGGTTTGTTCAACATTGTTGTGTTTGTTTACCAGATTTTTGCCTCCTTTCCATAAACAAAAAGCCACACAAATGAGCCCAGAATAGCAATGGGTTAATGTGTCTGAATCCTGGATGCTCTCAGCCTGTTCATCCGGTGGGTAAAAGCCATGCAGCTTCAGAGTTGCTCATTTTGTTTTTTTGTCTCCACCTCCCCTCTTTTTCTTACTCTTCCCTGGGCCGTATCAATGCTTTGTTTGGCGGGGTCTCATGATGGGATATGGGGTTGCTAAATAAAATATCTGGCACAGAAAAGCAGTGATAACGAAAAAGAAAAAAAAAACGTGGCTAGCAGAAAGCTATTAAGTCTTTGTAGACTTGTAAAAACAAAAACACCATGATTTAGTAATGCGCAGCTTTCTAAATGCAAGAAGCGAGGAATGTGTGCAGTCCGACTTAAACAAGCAGCTACTGAGGGCAGCTCATCAGGAGGTAGAATTTACCAGTGCAACGCTCCTTCCTTTACACAGCAGAGGTTACCCAGCGTTGCCCCTCACCCCCCCACCCCCCTCAGCTTTTACCTGACAGATCAGCTTACCTCACGTCAGCCTAAAAACCATGGGAACCCCTATGTATGGTGTGTCACCACTGAATTATCGGTTTCCGCTGCACATGCTCCAGCATATCTGCAGCAAGCCATTATGGTGTATCAGTTTACAGCTAGTGTGCTGACTCCAGTGCAGCTGGTGCACTGTATGGAGTCATAGTTTATAGATGTCTGGAATTAGAGAAACAAGCCTGTCATCTCGCTAAGCTCGCTCATTTTTTCCAAACTCAGATCTCATTTCTCCATCAACTTGACTTGCGGGAGAGCGATTCTGCAAAGCCTACAACTGCGTTAAGAGCAATTCTCTTCTACCAAACTGATGGGTGGGTTGGCGAACTCCAGATACCGGAGGGCACTCCTGTGGCTTAGCGGTTAAGATGCTGACCATAAACCACAACACACTCTGTTCAGGGGCCAGCTGGAGATCTTTGTTGCATCTTTCTCTCCCTTGTTTTCTGTCATCTCTCTATTAGCACTATCTAAAAATAGCTTTAAATGCCCTAAAGATAGAAAAATAGAAAAAAAAAAACTTGTGTTGCTCCTAATGATGCGCAATGACTAAATGCAAATCAGCACTATTTACAGAGTACAGGTGATGGGAACGTAGTTGGAATGTAGTCGAAACCTTTTGAACTGCTTGAATTTTGACCTGATGAAAAGTGAATGTTGTTACCATATTTCATGGAAATCCATCCGATATTTTCCTCTAAACCACAAATATCAGCCTGTAATTAGAATTTATCCTCTTGGCAACCGTAGATATCTGCACTTAATTTTATGATAATCCATCCAATATTTGTCAGATATCTTTCTTAAAGTAAAATCTTAACCATTTGGTAGCACTAGAGGTAAAGTCAGGAAATCACCAATTTGGATCCATTCTGCTGACAGTGAATGTTTCTTAAAGTTGGAAAGCCGTGGGCCGCTGCTGTAGATCACCTGGTTGAGCTGGTGACCCACGTACAGGGTCTACAGTCTCCTATGCAGTGGCCATGGGTTTGAATCCCACTCATGGCCCTTTGCTGCAACCCTTTACCAATTCTCCTCCCCCCACTTCCCTGACTGTCCTATCTAATAAAGCCAAAAAGGCCAAAAGAAAAAGTTGGAAAGCGGAGATATGTTAGTCTACAGACCAACACTGACACTCATAAAGTCTTGCCTGAATGTTGGCGAACACACAATGATTTGATTTAAAAATATATTTTGCAGAAACTGACTCTTCCTGTTGTAATTATTTTGAATATTTTTAATTATCGGGAATATTTTGACAGATATTTTGCTGTGATTCATGATTTTCATATTAATGGTCCTTTTTTTTTATTTTTTTTGCTCTGGAAAATAATTTTAAAAATGTTTTTTGTTGGATTCTGTACCAAACTAATATGTTCCCTCGTGCCTTGAATATGATTTGCAGGCTGGGCCTCTCTGTAGCACCACAATGCATCACTTGTGATTTCATTTGGTGACACAAAATTGCAGCTACAATGATTTAGATATTGAGATTTTAATAATTGTTCAGTTAAGGATTGAGGGTTTTCTCTACTCTGCAGCTTAGCAAGATCTGATAGCAGCATCCTTGACTTGGTAAATGTTATCGTAGCAATATTTTGGGTTCCATGCCTGAACGCATTGGGCGCCTGTAGAGGTGAAACAGCAAACAAGAGTTGTGTTGACTGCACAAATTTCGAGCAAGAAAGCTCTCTGTGTACAAAATAGGGCCAATTCAGTCATTTGACCTGGTTTAGGGAAAAACTCCTGCCTGTTTTTTTTTCCCCCACACTCTCTCTCTCTCTCTGCATTTCAGAGCAATCATCACAACAACATCCATTATTCACCTTCTGCCTACTGTTTGGTTAACTCCTTGAAAGGGGCAAATGCGCAGCTGGAAGCTCTCCTCTTCTGCCGATCCCTTACACAACCTGGAGATTTGCATTTACAGTAGTGTTCATCGTTCATTATTTATGAAAGGAAGCGCATTTTCAACCAAAGAATACATGCCTGCGCCGCCATCCAGAAAGGCTGGTGAGCGCGAGGGGCAGCCGTACTTGACATTCTTCAATCCTTCCTGTGTTAGAACATCATGTAATCCTGACATTTACAGCCGTGAACTTTCGGATGCGCGACTGCTTTCTCTTATTATCAAACTCATCTCCATAGCACTCATTAAATAAAGAAGGCATACAAATCAAAGACAACAGAGCCACTTATTGTCTGCCTAATTTGGCAGATTTTAAATGTCAGCAGCGCCTTTTTGGTTCCCTGACAGATTCCCGAAGAAGAACAATACAGTACAGTTTGCCGTCTCTGGCAAGCGCACAAATTGTAGCAGCTTCGACAGTGTGCTTTACATGTTAGGAGTCATAAAATAACCTTTCACCGCGGGGCTTCTGTCTGGGCCCCATTTAAATGAGACCCATTGAGCTTGCCCCAGTTAAACACTGTCTGCCAGTACTTAAGTCACCAGGGACTGATCATGGAGATATGGCACACACACACACACACACACACACAAACACATGCTGTACAAACACAGGAAAAGTGCTGACACCCAACAGCTATCTCAAGTTGCAAACTATTACTGGACCCGCAGTAACAAAGCCCAAAACGAAGAAAAGAGGTCACGCAGTGGGGTGTTTGGTGGTGGTGATGATGATGATGATGATGATGATGGTGAGGTTGGGTTTTTTCTCCAACATTCGGATCTCCACTGTTTAAACAAACTGTTTTCCGCAATGCTGCTGATGAATTCCACGGTGTTTGCTGAGACTTGTACAGAGTAATTACAGGAAGAAAAAAAAGACAACAGTCAAGCATGAGTTCAATAGCTTTTTTTTTTTTAAACATCCCTTCATATTTTAATTTTTTTTTTTTTTTTTTTTTTGTCACCAGGAGTGCATGGAGGGTTGGTGGGGGGGGATTAATCATACAACAATTGCAAGGCTTTAATTTAGCACCTCATTTAACTCAGTAAAAACAACAACTTTACAGGCTGGCATTCTGACACACATTTAATTCTGCCCTCTGGTAATGGTCTGCTCTGTTTAAAAGTCTGTTTGGCAGCTCTGTAGATAACAGATGGAAGAAAAATGAGGGGAATTATGAGAAAGATTGATTTCCTGGGGATGAATGGTCTGGTATTCACACAGATTTATCTGAAACAGACTTTCTCGGACTGTGTTATTATTGAATAAACATACACGCGCGGGTATACACACACTGCGGCACCACATGCGCACAAACAAGAGCGAGCGTGCGCGCACACACAAAGACACACACACACAATTCAAGACTCATAACAGAAAAGCTAAGAAAACAGAAGCACGCTGAATTATATGAGTCAGAATGAAAATATTGTACGAGGTGATAAGAGGTGAAAGACTGCAGACTGTTAAGGACACAACCAGAAGGCTCTTTTCAAAAGAATATCACTTCTCATTCACCGTATCTGGCTGAATTAATCTATAGCTGGACTGTTTTATTTTTTTTTTTAACAACATGCGGTTTATTCAAATAATCCACCTTTTCTCAAGGCCTTTTCCCGAATGTCTTCTAAAAAAAAAAAAAAAAAAACAGTGTTCCTTCAGAAGAACAAGAACGAGCATTGTCCTTTTAGGCGTCCCAAGCCCATCCTTAAGGAACCATAATATAAACCAGAGACTATAACTTCTCTTGTGGCATCTCAAAAGCAGACACAGGAATGAAAAAAAAAGAGAAGGATGGAGGAGGTGGTGGTGGTGGTGGTTGGGTGGAGGAGGGGGGGGACACAGGCGGATAAAGTACCTCATTTGAGCCCCATAAAAAACAAGGAGGCACAAACATTTATCTGTGGCAAGGCTTTCATCAGATGCTTTAAGAGTGCAGAAATAACAGAGAGCAAGATGCTGATAAAGTGGAGACAGGAAATGGGGAGCGTGGGTCTCCTGCTCTCAGGTTTCAGCCGGGACAAGGGGTCCCATGCCCCTCTACGCCCTCCCTCCCTCTGTTCTGCTGACATACACAGACCACAACCCTCCCCGACCATGATAGCAACTGGAAACCACCTCTTCTGAATGCACTCCGACAAAACCAGGGCAAAAGTCCGGCAGGTATATAAAACGTCGTCTCCACTCGACGGTTCCGCCTCGACGCGAGCCGGCTTTTCCCAACGACTTATTACAGATGAACATTGTTCCCATTCTTCAGGAGGGGTTTTCGTGTATTTGCTTTAGTCTCATTCCCGCTCGTGAGGCTCTGGCTCGGAGCGCAAGACAGGGCAAAGCCAGGATTAAAGGTTTAGCTTTGTCAATCAGAGTCAGAACAGAAGGCGAAGATAGCAGCTGCATTTCCATCCCGAAGAGGCGCCACTGGATTTCTATAGAAGCGTGAAAATTCAGGTGATTCCACGCCGCGCTCGTGACTCAGGTGCTATGAGTCACCGCTGATATCATCTCGCTCATTACTGCCTCAGTGGCACGTTGGCCTCTCTCATCAGAACTGAATATAACTTGGCTTAAACATCAACCGCGCTCTCGTGGTAGCAGAGCGGAGGATTGAAAGAGCGCCCGTGAGATGATGGTATTCGTGCTCAAGGCTATTTTTTTGAGCTCCTCTCTTTGTATTATCTAATTATCTATTAATCAGCCGCAATGTGTTGAAACCAATTGTTTGTCAATGTGGACATTTTTTCTTCTCGTTAACGAGCCGCATTGTGTGCTGTAGGTACAGGAGAGGTTAGTTGGGCTTTAATCAAACATCGGCTGCCTCTGGGGTCAGCAGCAGCTCCAGTTACACTCTTAATGGTAAACTAAGTTAAGAATTCTTCCTACTAAATCAGCCTAATTTAAATGTGTACTTCCAGAAGTTCACCCAGTGCTGCTGCTGCTTCCTGATAAAATCCAACAGCTGACTTGGATTATTTCACACCTCTAGACTACATTCAGAGCATGTTCAGACCACATTTTTTTGGCGAACTCCTCTTTTTTTACTGTGCCAGGTTGGGTCAGGATTATCCTCCCCTGCCAACTCACACACAGACACCACAGATGTTTAGTTGGTCTATTTTTTTGTCCACTTGGAGGATGTGTCTCTTGTACAGAAGTAGCATCCTCTTACTGACAAAAAAGGACAAAAAGCGCATCACTCAGTCTCTAGCGGACCCTCTTGTAGATGTGGAAAGCATAACGCTGGCCTTAGGCCCGTGCTCGCTATGTGGCGGTTACCAAGGTTGTTGCATGCCCCGCGCTCTGCCCGGGTACCGAGACTGCAGGGAACGCTGTTAAAGGGCATCGGGGAAATAATAGCACTCTGTCAGCCTCTTAAAACTCATCAGCACATTGAGCTTTTTTATAGTGACCATGTGAATATGTAAGAGCACCGGCTTTCCAGGAGCATGTAAAATTCCCCCTTACTCGGGTTTATTTTGCGCCCTAATTAACTTGGCGAGGCCAGAGCGGCACGCACGGCCACAGCAGAAGCAGAAGCACGGTCAAATGCAGGTATTGTCGCACGATTAGAATTAGATTCAAGGCAGGCTTTGTTGCTAATTGATCAGGATGAGTAATTAGTGTATGCTAAGTACACATAATGAAGCTTAAAGTTCCTTCCACCAACTATCTTTTAGTTACTCAAACTCCTGTTTACCTGCATTTGTAATGACATGTCCTTGACTGATTTCCTGTTGGGAACACAAAAAATGCAAGAGGACATTAGTGGTTAAACACCAGGGGGGGAGGCCACAATGCCAAATTAAAGGGCAGGAGTGGAGTGTGTACTTATACTCTCTCATGATGTGCTCTGTCAGCCCTGCTGCTTATAATGGCATGAGAAGGGCCACTTAACTCGTAATCACTTCTCTCTCCCCCTTTGGCTCTGTCCTCCTCTCTATCTCCCCCCCCCACCACCCCTCAACCCCTGATTTTCTCACTGTCGGCTCTGATCTCTAATCATAAATGAACTGTAGATCAAGAGCAGGGACAGTGGTCCACACCCCCGTCCCCTTGGCTAGGTTCATGTAATCACAGGGCTCTTGGCAAGTAAGAGGCCAACAAGCCTTTGAATGCGAAATGACTGTACCTCTAATGCATCAGCCATCTCAACTCTGAAGAGCCATTTTTCTGGCAAAAGGGGGGGATATATCGCAGGTAGGAAATCAGGTCACCAGCACCACCACCATCATCATCATCTTTACAATCATTATCTCCTTTCTCATCCAGCAGCGTAATTGAAAGCGGGACCTTTTATACAATTATTTTCATTTGCTGTACGTCACCCACAAAAGGGAGTAGTGATTCCTGGCCTGTTGTGCACTTTGACTCACCCCACCCTCCTAAAATACTCTTAGCAAACACACACACACACACATAGATGGAAAACCTAGGAGGTGCAATATGCATTGTGGAGAGACACAGGTCAGCCATTCTGGCACAGGCCTACCTGTCAAGTGCTGCTACTTGTGCCGAGCTCTGCTAATGGACCGCTAATAGAAGTGAATGTTGCACTGTGAAGCTCCCCTGTAGTTGAGAGTGTCACACAGGGTGATTAATGACACACTCTCCTCTCCTCCCATGTCCGTCCCTGTCCTCGCTTCATATCTCGCTTTCACCCTTCTCCCTCTCTCCCTCTCTCTCTCTTCACTTCTGCCTCCAGTCCCCTTTTCCTCTTCACTCCTCACCTCTAATCTGTCGGTGCCTTTTTTTTTCTTTTTTTTTAACGTCCTTGCGAACTCCTTCATCTCACCACTTCTCTTTCGTCTGCCTCTCCGGAAAAGAATCTGAAGTCATTATTAAACTCCCCCCTACGAGTCAAGTTTAATTGCAATGCAAAAGTCTAGTTTAACAAACAAAAAAAAGGCACGGAAACATCCCAGTATAAAGCTTAAAAGGAGGGGAAAAAAAGTTTAGGTGTACTTCACTGGAGGAGTCATCACTCCAACAGGCTGGTCAGTGAGCAAATAAGCAATAAAACCTCTTGGGAAAACCAACTTTTATAGAGCAACACTGACGGGTCGTGTTCCCTGAATTGTTGTTTGGAGATTTTAACAATCTGATGAGTAATTTACATTCTGTTTTTTATATACAAAGTAAACATGATGTGCTTTGTGGGCATACTTTATCCAATGGAACACAAGGATTTCTCCACCAGGTTTACATGGTAAAGGTTCAGAAACAGGAAAATGAAAGACAATATGATTTACAGATGAAGTCAAATCTTTTTTATATATATAGATATATTTTTTGGGCCTTTTGCCTTTATTTTAGAGCAGTAGAGATAGACAGGAAAGGGGGTGAAGAATGGGGAGAGACCTGCAGCAAAGGGTTGTGAGCAGGAGTCGAACCCACGACCACTGCATCGGGGAACTATAGCCCCTGTTCATGGGTCGCCCGCTCAACTAGGTGAGCTATAGGGGCGCCCTGAAGTCAAATTCTTTAATTATAATATAATTGGGCCGTCGCTGTAGCTCAACTGGTTGAACTGGTGCCCCATGTACAGGGGCTATAGCCCCCAATGCAGTGGCCATGGGTTCGAATCCCGCTCATGGCCCTTTGCTGTAAGTCCTTCCACCGTTCTGCTCCCCTACTTTCCTGTCTCTCTCTTCACTGCCCTGTACAATAAAGGCCAAAAAAATAACTTTAAAAAACTAAAATAAAATTAGAATCTTCTTTCTGGTGGCCAGTCCAATGTTTCTGACAATCTGGACTCGTGACCCAACCATATTAAAAACCCTCACTACCGTTTACAGTCACAGTATTTGCCTCCATCAGCACAGCAGATATCCTCATCCACCAGATGAGTACAGAACTGTTCCCAGCCTCCCCCCCAAAAATAGCTACCGCGTATATTTTTTGCTTTCATAACAATAGTATATGACATCAAGTGGAGCAGGGAAGCAAACTCAGCAGCCACTTTTCACAGTAATTATCACTCGCTACCACGCTCCGTCTGTGGCTCAGCTAGCAACCAGCGTGCAGCTCTGACCCCGCTCAGCCAAACTGTGTACACGCTTTTTTTTCCCCCCTTTTACTTTGCCCTCTTCCTTCACCTATCACAACTCAATCTTAATTTCCTTCAGCTGCACAAAATCGTTTGGCTTTAAATGTGTCAGTTCACAAACGCCGGCTAAAGGCCATCATAGGAGGTAATTTAGAAGCACTGCTCCTTACGCACAATGCGCTCATTGTGGGCCTGTTTATATAATGACCGCGATGGTTGTAATGTTAGCAGGCCCGAGGGAAGCCTGGTAGAAAAATAATGATAAAAAAAAATAATACACATTCTTTCAGCAGCACACACACATCAGTCTGAGTGTCGGAAAAATGGCAAAAGTCCTACTGTGCCACTGAGTCACGATACTTTAGAATCCATATGCATTAAATATCCTTTAACTTTTCCCTCCATAAACAGCCCTCGGAGGGCACATCATCATCAGAGAGTGGAGAGGCAGCAGAGACAGGAACATGAGGGGAAGGAGAGAGCAGCACTGTGGAAAAAGTGAACCAACCCCAGGAAGGCCAGCACCCATGTCCACCGCCGAGCACAGAGACGCACTATATAAATGCCAGTGTTAAGGTCAAACGAAATGAAATCGAGAGCGAAAAACACCTTTAAATGCAGTTTTCTACCTCTTAGCACACTTTAAACTCCGTGTCTCAGTTTGCTGAGCTCCTCCTTCAACCAAACTGTGGCTTCACTGATGAGTCCCGTCTCATGAATCCTAATATTTCAGATCCGCTCATTGGAACTAAAAACACGTGCGTATCCTTTTTTTTTTATTGAATTAAGCATTCCATATGTTCCCACAACAACATCCTCCATCGACTTTTAAAAGGCAGACGAGGACGTCTCCGCCGCTGCCCTGGAAATAGTGGAAGTGCATCTGTTCTTGCACCGAGGGTTTCCAATCAAGCTACTGTCACCGAGCTCTCAGCTACCTTTTCTGGCAGCTCCCTCGCTTATATCTGTCTCAACCTGTCTCCTTTGTCAAGAGTTCAGCACGTTAATGAGCACTCTCATTTTCCCAGTGCTCACAGGGAATGAGAGAGTCCTCTCAGAGTCAAGAAAAATAAAATAAAATAAAACAAACCAGATGAAACGCGATCGCAACTATAGAAAAAATATGTTCAAATGACTGCAAAAACAAAATGTGCCGGGTTGGAAGGGGGGCTGGCGTGAGGAGCGCTGCCTGGGTAAAGCGAGCCACTTTAATCACCAGTAGTTTTACACTGAAGAAGTGACTCTCCAGCGATTTGGAAATGTGTAGAGCTCATCAGTGCCCCAAAATAGCGAGGCCCATTAATTAGGCTCAAACAATGTTCTCCTGCTGTATCGACTTCTTAATGGACAGAGAGGAACCTTGTTCGTATTCCCCATCTCGTCAATGACACAGAGCTCTCTGGGGTTTTGGAAGGGGTATTATGTCATCTCACCCTGCCCTTCAGAAACTGGACCTGTGCTGTTTTTTTTTTTTTTTTTCACTCTTCCTCTCCCTCTTTTGCTCATTAACTATGTAGGAGTGAGATGAAGGTCTGGAGCTGCTAGATAAGGTTGCTCACAGACCTTCTTCCCTGTCTGGGATGTGTGCTTAGACCTGGAAGCTTGTGTTGCTCACATTCAAAAGACATGTAGTGGTTCACGACGTTGCTGTAGTTTTTAAAAAATGCGGCCCAGAAATCTGCTCATTCTCCCTTCATCTCATCGTGTCATTCCAGAAAGACAAGACAGACCACCTACCTTAATTGCAGATGCACAAACACACATCGGTTCCCCTCAGCTCCCTTTGTTTGACTGACAATCTCACTCAGGAGAGCGCAGATTAAGTAAATGGCTTCAGGTGCTTCGGCATTATCTCAACGGTTTGTGGAGCTGACAGCTACTAGGGTTTACGTCTCTCAACGGGGAAGCTTCAGGAAGAAAAAGGCTGAAGTTTAAAACGTGCCTGAGCTTTTGTACGGCGGGATAATTACTACTCATCAGTCAGAGGTGTTCTATTGGAAATGAAAATTGCCTCCAAAACTTAGCCACTGAGTATTGAAGAAACACTGATTATACCCGTCCTCTGAAAATCAAGACTGTTTAATCAATTACTAGCTAGACTGGGCTTTATGATTCATCAATATTGGAGATTTCACTTTAGAATTAAACTATTTATAGATGTGCCAAATCACCAAGAATGAATGGCGGTGAATCGATGAAGGTGCAGCTTTCTTTGCTTCATTAACAGAAACCTCAATTACAATTTAAATCACATTTCTTTTTAAATCTACAGCAAATAATCTATATTATATTGTCCTATGATTCAAAAGAATTTCCTCAATATTTTGCACATCCACTAGCATGTTTAAATGTGCAAACTGTTCAGTGCACTATATCTTTTTAAAGGTTGGGGGAGATGTAACAGAGCAGCCACAATATGGGCTCATTTATCTCCAAAGCTCTGGAGCAGTCATTCTTTATTCCTTTCCTGTGATGACTGTTTCCAAATGTCCTATGAAATCAGGAATTTCCAATCCCTGAAATGAAACAGCAATTATTTAATCTTTTTTTTTTTTTTCCAGAGAAGGCTTCATTAGATTTTTTTTTTGTAAACCACTTCTTTCAGAAGGCCTCCTGCTCTGATTCAGGCTACAAGCTTCTATTTGCGCCTTTATCTCTAAATACAGCTCCAATGCCAAAAGGTGGGTGAACTGTATCTCTTCTTTTTTAAAGTGTGACTGAAAAGAATTCAGGTTTTTTTTTTCTTCTCCGCTATACACCCCCGCTGAGGCTTACAAGACTTTACAAAAACTTTTACTGAGAGAGAGAGAAAAGAAAGAAAAAAAAGGCGAGTTCACGGGTCAAGAATACACTTTAAAGTTTTACCTTGAGCCGCTCCGATATCCAGCAGGAGGAAAAGCAAAAGCCAGGACACGGTGGGCATCTCAGGGGAGAATCTCGGCGCTCTTCCTCCCTCTCTGTCAGTTTGTGCACCGAAGCCCATGATGAGGAGTCAAAACTACGCTCTGAGGCAAGTCCGAGTCACTGAGAAATTGCTCAAATCAAACGCGCACTGTGGTCCCTCGCCGTGGCGCGCCGCGGTCCAAAATATCACCCTTCACAGCCCCCGGTGCGCAAAATCACGCGTTTGCACGAAATATATCCAGCGCACTGTTCTTCTTCCTTTTACAAACATGTGATAGTTTGCGGAATGAAAGGTGGGTGCATCGCCCTCCGTCAGGGGAGGATGTTGCATTTAAAACCTGCCTCCGGTCGCTTTTCTCTTTAAAGGTTCACTTGGTTCGTCTAGAGGTGTGGATCGATGTCTTGATGGCAAATTCATGCTCCCCGCACAAAACCAGAAGTCCTCCAGCTGTGTCCGTCTCCGTCCAGCCTTTTCCACGCGTGCAGCAGAGAGAGAGAGTGTGTGTGCGTGTGCGTCCACCGCGCCTTGCGCTCCACTGACGGGACTGAGCCGAGGGAAGGAGCCGTCTCTGCGGGCCACCTTGCTCCTTCAGCCAATCCAAGTGCTCCGGCAAGTGGCGGCGCTGTATCAAAACCTGGCCCGGACAGCAGCGAGGAATGGATGGCGTCTACCGGCTGGAGGACGAATGCAAGTCTGGGATTCAGTGTACATGGCAGTTATTGACGTCAATGATGCCTTTAAAGTAGCTTTAATGTCCAGTGTGGCGCAAAAGTAGAGAAACGTAACCTCGCTGTTTTCGGTGGTGCAGCAGCCTGTGAAGCCTGAGCAAGAACTGAGTGTATGATGGTGGAAGAAATAGTCAGATTTCAGTGAATGAACAGCAGGACTCTGAGAGATAAAGGTGCTAAATGGAACCACACATGGGTTTCACAGGAGTGTCATAGAGGAATGGGTTTGAAGTTCTTTAAAGAACCCACGAAGGTGCCTCAAAGCTGTTGGTGTTCTTTTAACAGCCTACATGGTGGTCCACCTTTAACAAAAATGATCTTTTTCTGACCCATTAAGGAAGAAGTTTGTGTTTGAAAATAGGGCTTCATGATTGTTTAAGTAATTTTTAAGCAAAAAAGAAAAAAAAAGTCAAGTGTAAAAAATTACAGCATTTCTGGGTTTCTTTCATTATAAGACATTTAATATTTTGGACTGTTGGTCAGACAAGATGCCAAGTTGCAATTTGAGAATTGTGATCTGCATTTCTTGCTGTTTTCTGATGTTTAAAAGACCGATTGATTAATCAGTTAGCTATGAAAATAGCAGATTAATCCATAATGAAAAGTTTTCTTAAGAACTGTTTGACAGCCATTATTTTTCTGAGAGTACTATGAAAAATATTCCAATAGAAGTAAAAGTCTTTCGTCCAAAACCACACTTACACTGTAAAAAGTGTATGTGAGCTGTACGTAAATAAAGTACTGTTTCAAATAAGTCTCAACTATTTTTCTACCTTTTGGATTCTATCGACTCATAATAACACTCTGTCCCTTTAAACCGATATTCTAATTTCTTTAAAACTGCAAAAATTAGGTTTACTGTTCCTTTAGCATTGTGTGCATGACATAAAAGTGTCTTCACGTTTTTATGGTGCAAATCTGCTGCTGTTTTATTCTAGTAGGATTACAGAATGAAAACAAGTCTGATGACAAAATCATGTTTTAATTTCCATTTGGGTAAAGCGAATGGTTAAATTGGAAAAATTGGAAAGTTCAAGTTGACTTTCCTTAAAATAAAGCTGCAGCAATGCAAACTGTTCATTTGTGAGGAATCAAATAATACATCAACCTCAATCCAGTGACATTCATTTTCTTTGTTAACCTAATTCAGATCAACTTAATTTCATTGTGTGTTATCAATTTCAGCAATTTATTTAAATTGGTCCAACAATTCTCTCAAAGCACAAACGAATCTACATGTAGTGATTTATTAAAAGTAAAAATAGTGGGTCACTGATCAGGATTTTTGGGATATAAACCATCAGAGAAGTTCTAAAGCAGCTCAGGGGGTTACTCAAACAACTCCGAGGCATCTGAAACATGAGACCTAACCCCAAACAGACACTGCTTTTGTGTCAAAAGTCAGAGAAACCAGTATCTAAACCACAGTATTTCCCTTTCAAATGCGGCGCAGTTGAAGCATATAAAGTAGCAGAAACTGGAAATACAGTTAAAGCCGCGGTAGTGTAAGAACTGTGTGTTATATTCCACCCCAGAGTCCTGCAAACAGGTGCTTCCGTTTTCTAGTCACTCCATGTATTGAGGACATAAATCGTCATTAATTTAGCACAGGCACTGCAACAGGAAGGCATAATTTATCTGACTGGGGCCCTGCACTTGCCCTTGTTCTGGCCACTCTAATTGTTATTTAGAAGTTGTAATAGCATGTCACAAAACCTGATCAATAATAAGCTCGGCCTAACAGACACACCTTTGAGCACACATGCACACAGACAAAGATAGGAATACACACAACTTTGGCTTTGCAGGGGGAAATTTGTTCCAGTGATTCTGATAGAAGACTGATGAGTAATTACATATGCATGACAGATGTCTCGGCAATGCCCCCGACACCTTGTGATTAATATGAAATATGAACTTGACACTATCTCTGCACCAAAATGAAACTTTTAAAATATGAATCTAATTTAGGAAGCTTTCTCCTGCCCTCCATCTCCATTTTTAATGTATGGTGATGTCAATAGGCAGCTGGCATTTCAGTGTCAGGTAGGAAATTGCTTTTATTCTTGACTCAAACTAAGATGGGAATGATAGTTGTGGTTTCCAAATATATCATACAACATAGTTCACACAAAATGCACAGTACGTGTTTGATGCCGTATGAGTGTGTTGTGACCCTCCAAGAATCACCGCCCTGACGTGGTATGGAGATTTGTGTGCCCCTGTGATCCTAGAAGCTGTGTGCTTGGAGGCAACAGCTCCTGATAGTGTCTCAAAAGGTATATTGGTCCCACAGGAAGGGCCAGAGGGGAATCCAATTCAAAAAGCCGTAATGGAACACAATTTTCTGAGCTGCATCACCTAGAGTGGGTTGAGGAGACGAGGGTGTCAAGTAGAAGTGGAGTGGAGTTGTGCTGTCACCTCCAAATGATGGTGAGATGGATCGGATGGCATGGGTACTGCCTGGCAGACCAGACAAACCCAATCATACAGCTAGGGTGAACCGGGAGAATCAGGCTGAGGTCCATGTCTGTGATGTCTTCAGCTCCCAACCCCTGAAAAAGCTCAAGGTGCAGATGAGATTTGCCCTGTTAAGGTCTCTCGCCTTTCGTGGCTTGTATCAATTTATTCACTGTTGCATCGAGGTTGGGGATGGTCTCTGTGGACCAGGGTGGCAGTTACCACTTTCAGAAAGGGGGACCAGATGGTATGCTCCAGTTGTCAAGGCACTCCGCTGCTCAGCTTCTCAGGGAAAGCTTTTTTCCTGGTGAGCTGGAAAGGAGACGGACTTCAGATCCAGAAGGAACAATGCGGATGCTGCTGTCCTCGTAGAACGGGTTCTCATGGTCCTCTGTGTTTTCTGGAGAAAGCTTATGGCTGTATCTCTCAGGAAGTCTTGTGTAGGGCACTGGGGAGTTGTCGCTGTGTCTGTATTCTCTACAGGAAGTCAAACACATTCCCAGTTGGTGCCAGCCTCCGAAGGGGATGTCCCTTGTCAGCGTTTGTGATTCTGTTTGTGATTTTCAAGGACAGGACTTCAAGGCACAGCCGGGGGGAGGAGAGTTGTCTGGTTTGCGGATCTCAGAATGGCTTCTCTGCTTTTTGCAGATAGTGTGTGATCTGCTGGCTTCATCAGACACTGACCTTCAACACTTACTGTGGCAGTTTGCAGGCAAGTGTGAAGTGGCTGGGGCGGGAGTTAGCACCTCCAAGTCTCCGATTGCTCTCTGCTGGACAATGGTGGATTTCTCCCTCGGGGATGTGAGTTTCTTGAAGGAGTTTAAGCATCTTGGGGTCTTGGTCAGGAGTGGTGGTAAAATGGAGTGGAGACTTGAAGGCAGTTGGGTAATGCAGGTTTTGTATCGGACCACTGGGGTGAAAAGCAACCAGGTCAGACCAATGCTTTCAGTTCACCAGATCATCCATGTTCCAACCCTTGTGGATAGTGAGTAAAACAATGAGATTGTAAATACAAGTCTCTCTCTGGGCTCACCCTCAGAGATAGAGTAAGGAACCAAGCTCAGGGGGAGTTTAGAGTAGACCTGCTGTTCCTTAATATAGAAAGTAGTCAGCTGAGGTGGCATCTAATCAGTATGTTTGGACACCTTCCACTGGAAATTGTCGGGTCACATCCAAGAAGGGGGCCCAGAGGACAAACACACTGATAAGATTATATATCTCATCCGGCCTGGGAGCCCCCCAGAAGGAGCTGGAAAACATGGGGAGGGGGGATACGTCTAGACTGCCTTTGCTAAGTCTGCTGCGATTATGAGCCAACGGTGGATAAGGAGCTAATGGATGGAGGGAGGAGCCCTTTATTCCATTACACAGAAGCGTGGATTCAACAAGGTTCTGTAAATATTCCTCAGGGAGCTTTGGTCAGGAGGTTTGCTGATATCAACACATTCCACATCATCCCCAACGGTGCTCTGTATTGTCGAGATACGAGATACGAACAATGGGAAGAAAACTGACGCCATTGCCACGTTCCTGAAACAATCTTGATGCAACGTGTGCACGTGAAACGCTATCGTTGCTGCGTGCATCCATAAAGGCCACATCCTTAACCAGTCACCGGGCACAAATATGTAGATATGTCACAGCACAAGCCAGGGTTTTTTTTTTCAGATTGCACTTTATTTTTCTGCTCCTCAGTCATCCAGTTCTGGCGGTGCTACACACAGCCTCATTTTCCTTGTTCTTTGCTGACTGGAGTGGAAAGTGGCGTAGCTCTCTGCATCTGCAGCCCATCCAATTCAAGGTTAAATGATGTGTGCTTTCTGAAATGTCCTTCTGCATGCTGCCGTTGTACTGAGCTGTCATTTATTTGTGGCCTGTTAACTTGAACAAGTTTTGACATTTTCCTCTGACTTCTCTCATGAGCCTCTGAGGTGCTGATTTTTGAAAGCAGCCAGAGTTGTCCTGAGGGAGTCAGTCAGCTTAAATCATCACATCCTTTCTAATGGTTTATCGGGTTAGTTATGGGAAGGCAGATCTAAGCTTTCAATTCATTTTATGTCTCATTGACATTAGACAGAAAAAAGTTAAATCACACATAATCACATACAGCTCTAACTAATTTGTGTTTACGCTTTTTTTGTGGCAGCACATAAACAAAACTGCTGCATTGTCTGTTGTTTTTGTCAAAAGCTGTTTGGTTTAAAATTGTGTGAACTTATTAATTCAATGCAGTTGAGCGTTTTAAGCTTAGCAATTACTGGATGTATTCTAGAGGAGTGATATTTTCTGTAAATAATGAAACAGATTTTTTAAAGAGGAGGGTAAACATTCATGTAATCTCAAGCATTAACTGCTGACCTGTGTGAGCTTTTGAGAAGTGTTATGTGTGCCAGGAAAAGAAAGCCAGAGTGTATCACCTCCCCAAAATGGTTAATATGATCCTTTCAGCAAATAACTCAGCACACCTTTGTCAGGAGAGAAGGTTTTTTTTTTTTTTTTTGCCCGCAGAACTGCTACTAGATGGATGTTTTAGTCTCGCAGGAAACTTGACACCGTAGTCCATAACAACCCCAGGAGGACAGCTAATTCTGAGATGCTGGAAGTGGAGTGTCTGGCACAAACAGCTACAGCAGGCTAAAAGTCACTTAAATCAAATGTCTTGCACATTCTGGCTTTCAGTTTAAGTTCAACTAAATCCTGAAGTTTATCATGCATGCCTTATGATCATGTTTTATTTACATCCGACTCACTGTCTGAGTCACTCAGCTTCTGGCTTAGACTGGATGGAATCTCTAAAGATGGATGCTGAGACCGTGTGTACTGCATCCTTATTGGTCCAAAAAATAGTAAAGTGAAACCTCAAGTTTATTCCTAGAAAATTAAATTACATGTGAAATTGTAGTATTCTGTGTCACATTTGTACAAGATGACAAGTAAAAGCATGTATGTGGATTTTCAGTGGTTGTATATGAAGGGGAGGGAAGCTGTGTTGACCAATGAGAAAATCTATGAGGATGTAAAAGATCTCTGTAGGCAACTCACATATTAAATAGACTGCCGCTAATGTAGCGCATTTCTACCTTAGCGGCACTCAAAACGCTTTACAATGTGTTTCTCATTCACCCATTCACACACATTCATACACTAACGGCGACAGAGCTGCCATGCAAGGTGCTGCCTGCCATTGGGAGCAACTTCAGGTTCAGTGTCTTGCCCAAGGACACTTCGACTGTGGAGGGGATCAAACCGCCAACCTTACGATAAGAGGACAACCACTCTACCACCTGAGCCGCCCATTAACACCACTCAGCCACAACATTAGAATGTGTATAACGTCGATCACCTCTTTACAAAGTTCTGCTGGAAAACCTTCAGTCCTGGCATTCACGTGGATGTTTCTTTGACACGTACCTCCCACCTTAACATTGCGACAGTGGAAAACTGCTCGGAGATGGCTTGAGGAACACGACAAAGAGCCCAAGGTGTTGACTATGACTCCAAGGTTGACAGATTTCCATCCAAGCAAGCAGCTGCTGAAGACACTGAAAAAAAAAAAAACAATCCGTTGAGGTTCTAATCAGCAACCAACCAGACCCAGAGGATCCAAATGTCCCAGTGCCATGACCATAGACCAGTGGGTTAAAGCTGTTCTGGTGGCACAAGGAAGAGAACTACACAGTTTTAGGCAGGTGGTGTTAATGTTGTTTAATGTGATTTAAGACCAAACACAACCAGTACTTCAGCCTCAACCATGATAAACATTAAACCTGCAAACAAATGACACCTTTGGCCTTGTGAGCCTGCTATAATGATGATGTTTGTATTGTACTGCACACCTAACTGTATCCTAACAGAGCAGCTAGTGCAGCCGTAGACTCATAGCCAAACTGGTCCCCCTGTCCTTTGTTGAGGAACATGTTTCCCAGCACTGTACATGTCAGACATCTCGTACTCCTGCTGAGCGCTCACAGGACCTCTGCCTCTCCCAGCAGGCTGTGGATCAATTAGAAAGAGCGACAGACAGATTGATAGGCAGACAAACAAACAGAGGACATATGCAGGCAGACTGATGGTAATGCAGAGGCAATCTAATGCTGTTTCTATGTGGGACCCCCCCACCTCTCCAACTCCAACCCATCCCCTCCTCCCACTGCCACACACATACACACAAATAGGCCCCGGCTTCTTTCTAATTTTAAAGATAAACATCACAGAGTGAAAATGGAATTGGAAATTAATCACAGCTATAAATTAAGTCACCTTTAGGGGTATCCGTCTTCCTCATCCACAGAGTTACAGGTAGCAGATAGCGGAAGTTACTCTGGGTGCAGAGCTGCAGGATAGAGAGGAATTTGAATTATGACAAATGGCATAATATGATTTGCACACAAAGCAGTGGTTTGGGGCAGATTTTTTTTTTTTTTTACAACTGTGAGCCACAGAGAGACAGTGAATGGCGGTGGCGGCAGTTATGTGCCACCACAATAAAGCTGCTTTCCATCGCTTTGGGCACACTTTACTGCTGCTCTTGATATCAGTATTAAAAGTGATTTGCAGCTCCGTATGTGGCAAGGAATCAAAACTTAATTTAGGCAGATAAAGATGCCATTTGGGAGGGAGATAAAGTGCTGCATCATGGGAGATGTGTTCCCCAGCTTGCTCTCAGCTCCTCACCCTTACAGCGCCCTCAGATTTACTAGCTCTTTTTTCCTGCTCCATAAAACAGCAAATCTGCTCGCCAGGCGACACAGGCAAATGTTAATGGATTCATTTGTCAAGAACCTTCCACTTATTTACAGTCCTCTTCCATTACCGTCGCTCCTCCTGCAAGAGGAAATCCAGTGGCCAAAGTCAAAATATCGATTTGCCTGTCCATCAGACTGTGAGTCATCCTGTAAAACACGCTGAGCCAAAGACACTGCTGCCACCAGGAGTGTGTTTCAACATGACAGTTACACAATCAGGGTACAAGCTCTTTTTTTTTTGCCTAAAATTATGTAATGCAATACAAGAGAGGTACAAAATTAATCACATTTGCAATGGTTTTCAATTTTCAAAATCCACATATGCCATTTAATCCTTACCTCTAGTAACGTGATGAAATGTTATTGGTCAATTTATTTATTTATTTGTCTTGTTTGTGTGTTCTGTTCTAAACCTTACCAACTAGATTCATATCTATCTAATAATTTGCAGGCCTCATGATGCTGCACATGTCAACATAGTGAATGTTTCATGTATCTATGAATCTAAATCTATTATCTAATTTATTAGTAAATGACATATTTATTGCAAAGAAATTGATTATGTGTATGGTGCAATTATATACTGTATATCCATGCAGGTAATTGATTGTATATGGATGCATATTTTATATTAAATCTATGTTTTATATGTAGGAACATGTAATAGTGTAATGAATCATAGGGGGTGAGATAAGTTAATAAGTTTATACTTCTTCCTGCTCCTTTTTCGAACTCGTCTTTGTCCATTTTTTGTGTTTTTTTTCCTATAATGTTTGGAGCGGGGCATCAGGCTTTAAATATTTTATATTCTGAGTGAACGCTTCACCAATACACGCGATTGTTGAGCAGTTTTACTCGAAATTACGTTCCCGATGTGTTTCCACGAGAAAAGCACGAAGACGATGCAGTAATAGTGTTTTGGATTTACCACCTATGCAGCACTGAAGGTACTGGGCTTGATTATATCGGCATGCTGCGGCTCCCCAGACCACCAGAGTTGCTCCAGCGTGACTGCTGATGCAAGCCAGGTCTTGACCCTGTTCACCAGCCACTGATAGTTCAGACTTCTCATTTGAACACTCAGCTTGGAGGAAGGCGAGAATCCTGCTACACCGCTGACCAGACATCCACACTCAACACACATCTTCTCCGCTGCGCAGGATTGATCAAAACATCCATCTCCGCTCGGTTTAGTACCCGTCCAAACCTTCTCAGATCGGGCATCAACCAAGCAGATCGCAATCTGATCAGAAACAGAGCCAGAAAAAGAAAAAAAAAAAACATTCTCAGCTACTGATGTAGTAGCAGTGAGAGTAGATGTAGTAGTATTCCATTAATCTTTCTCAAATTCCTTTATCACAGAAACATCAAAAGCAATGCAAGACACGGTGCCAAACATAAGCAGGTCACACAGAAGCCAACAGCTCATAAATATGCACAGCCAATTAAGCTGATTCTAGATGGCATCCTGTGTAACATGCAAAAAAAAAAAGCGCTTGCGCAAAGTTGACTCTTGGAGATGAATCAGTTTTCCCATGTCGATGTATACAGTAGGACGCATTCATTAATGTTCTCGTGTGCTTCGTGTTCCTCATCCTGTTGTTAGTTCAACAGGAAAACCTCATGAAGCCTCTTTAGACTGCGGTCTCGCCAAAAAAAGAAAACATCACTTAAAGCACGGCCTGGACTTGTGGCATTTTGAGCTGCAGAGAAGTACTTTTATCCACGAGGCAGTTACAGGATGTGTGTGATTCACTGTTGAATAAAAAAATAAATTAAATAAAAACGAGTACATCCTTGAAATCAAGTATTTACTCTCTTTTCACCGCGACTCAAGTCTGCAGACGTTCCCGCATTGCTTTTTTTACTAACTGCACACAAAAAGACCTCCGATTATCTCGTCTCCACCTCGGCTCAGGGGCCAGACTCGGATGGAATATTCAGCGCCGCAGCATCTCACAAATCTGCCATTCATACATCTTTTTCTTGTCCCCTCCCCGTTCGTTCGTTTCCTTCTTTTCCTGCCCATTCTTTCCTTCTCCCCACCTCCCATGCAGGGAAATGGTTTGGCCTTTCTGAAGTAAACAGGCATTAATCACTTCTTGAGAGGGAATTGTCTGAGGGACAGCCCAAGGCATTTGAAGGGGGCCACACAGAGGCACATGGGACCAGGAGATAGATGCTGGAGGGGTGCGGGGTGTTATGGCCCCCTATGGGATGTGTACAGCACCAGCTGATGGGGTCAGCGTGTCCACCTTGGGTAAGTGTGTCAAGGACAGCGAGGGGAGGAGGTGAGACTTTGGCTCCGGGTGAAAAATGCTGCTGGAAAGTGGAGCAGTGGGCTGACTGAAATTCTTTGTTTCCTCTTTACTTTTTTTTTTTTTTAACCCACATTTTAAATTTTTTTTATTTTCTGCAAACATACAAGGAAGTCATGCACAAACACAAATGAGCAATCTGTCAGGAAGGTAAGAGAGCGACACAAACATCACACGCCATCACCGGTAAATGTCAGAAAAAAACGTGGAATTATTTTGTATTCTTTGACATTTCAAATCTTGTTTATGGATCGAGATTTCAAATGATGCAAACCTCCCCCCACTGAGAAAATGATGACAAATATTTAAGATTTTCCCCCGTTTTTGATTTCCTGTTTTGATCATTAGGAACAATACAATCTAACGCAGTTTATGAACCATGAATGGCGAATATTCATTTGTCATCCGAGTCATAATTACTTGTTCTTCTTGAGAGGCCACATTAAAAAAACAACGTCTTTTTATAGCGCTTTATGAATAATGTAAAATATGATATTTCAAATAATTGCTTTGTTTTGCAAAATCTACACATACTGTTGACTGCTAATTAGTTTTAGAGTATTGTACGAGCATGAGAACAATATGTTATTACTCGTTTTCTTTTGAGCTTTCCGTGTCAAATGTATAACTGTATTATTCCTATTTTGGCAAACACTCAACAATATTGCATTTTACACCAGTCAATCTCCCCTTTAATATCCCCAAGCCATGTTTTGAGTTAGATTTAATTAATTGAAGTATATCCTGATTCTAAACAGCTTTCACCGACATTAGAAACCTCAGCTAATTAGTTCCACACTCATGACGTGCTTTATGATACGCTGGGACATTAAAGTGCCAGTCAGTGACTGCACACTATTGTCATTCATGATGATCATCTGCTATTTAATTAGTCAGTGATTTCCAACCAAAATGTGCTGTATGTAACCCGGTGGTATCATGGTGCAGCGAGGAAAAAAAGAAAAAGAAAACCACAGCAGTTGTTTCTCTTTCTTTTAATTATCATTGATGTTTGCAGGATGACAGGATGTTTCTGCACTTTAATTCTTAATACCCACAGCTAGAGCCGCTCTTAGCAAACACTTCATTCTCTAATCCAACAAATGATCTCATCTCCTGAGCCTTTTAAACATATGAAAGTGGGCCATTATCTAAGCCTGCTTTTTCCAAAACAAAGATTTCTCTTCATGTTTGTGAAATTTTTTGACAGTATAATGCAATATCTGTCATCCAGCTCCCGAAAACGAATTCTTCTCTCTCTAGTTTTACCTTGAGGTTGATATTTATGTTTTGTTTTTGTCTCAATAACTAATTGGTGGCTTGCCGTAAAACCTGCTACAGACGTCTTTTCCTGTGGTGCGATTCTTGGAAGAGAGACTTGCAATGTGAGTATACAGTAGAAAGAATAGCAGGGTCGTAACATCCTGCTCCCTTCTAGCGTCTATCATCCGCTGGAATTATCTGATGTTCTGCTTAAACTGGAAATAAAAGGTTATCTGATATTCACAGAAGTCACCCGCTGCTCCAAAAGGTGGATTTTCTCGGTTTGAAGCCATTCTGCAGTAGATTTACTTTGATATTTAGGATCATTCTCCTGCTGCTTTTGCGCAACTTCTGCAGAGCTTCAGCTGGCCGACCCCTACCCTGACATTATGCTCGTTTCCCCTTTGATGATGGTAAGCTGTCCAGGCTCAGAAACGCTCCCTTTTACTATTTTTTAGTCACTATGATAATTTCTTCCGCTCATACCGGTCATCAAGCGATCCCTTTTTTTGATGTAATTTCAGGGAAAAGCAACGGAAGACAAAAGATCCTCATTCTGTGTAAAAATTCCTTCTAATAAAAGCTCATCCGAGGCTAATGTGCAGCGAGAAAAATCAAGTGAATATCTCCCAAAATTATCGCCTTAATTATGAAATTCCTCCTTTTATGTTTCTCTGCTGAGCTGCGGTCGAGGCTGTAACCTCAGAAGTAGGATTTGTCCTCATCACCTGCATCAGGATAGCATTTGGAGAGAGAGAATAAAAATAATTAATCACAAGTGGCATTGGACGGGTCCTCGCCGTACGATTGTTGGCCTTCGTACACGTCGGGATGTGGCACAAACGTGCTCTGGGCGGGACTCTGATCCGGCGTGTCGAGTTTGGGGCAGATCGGAGCACGTGCGACCTAATTACGAGCCATTTCCTGTTTTGTGGCGAGCTGCGGCAGCGTGCATGTTGGCCGTGGTGGAAACGCGCTCTGGCTGAGACTCAGAACACGCATGTAAAGTTTCAGGCCGATCAGAGCACATACAGGCCAGTTATACAGCACGTCTCGTATTCTGGTGTTTCATGGCGTTGTGGCCAAATTCAGGGGGTCGCCATTTCCACGCCGTCAGACTTTTGCAGACCCTTGTACTAACTTTTAATCACCACCTCCTGTAGTTTGTGCTGGCCAAATTTCAGATGTGTACGACCTTCCCTGTAGGAGGAGATAGATTTTGAAAATGGCCAAAAATGTCCAAAAGTCAGCCAAAATCGCCAAAATTGTCACCATGTTTTTTCAAAATGGCGGACTTCCTGTTGGGTTTAGGGCTTGGTGCTAACTGACTTTTTTGTTCATCCTGACCTGCTACACATGCCCACCGAATATCGTAGCTCTAGGCCAAATGTACTTTAGACGGGAGTCCGTTGAAATTTCCAAGGGGGAGCTGTGGAGCCATTTTGGCATTGACATGTCCAAGTCCATTAAAACATAAAATTATTTGGCATTCCTAGGGTGTGTGGTGATTTTGGTGAGTTTTGGGGTATGTTTAGGCCCTCAAAATGGTGGAAAATAATAATAAACCTATGGGTTTCAATAGGATCCTTGCACTGTTGGTGCTTGGATGCTAATTAAAAACTTGTATATTGTGTGGGCATGTGAGTGCTCTTGCAAGATGCACTTGAAAAAAAACAAAAACAAAGACTCCCCTAAACATGTTATTTACATTGCATATTGTTTGCTAAGTTTTGTGAATTTTCATCAGGCTTTTGCATGTATTAAAGCCATTAAGGCTGCTGCTTGGTCTCCAGCTCGTTACAGCACTCAGGGAGACAGAAGGGAGACATATGTTCCTCATCTTAAGTGGTGCTTTAAAAGGTATTGATGGTTTAAAAGCAGCTAGTAAGTGATCAATGAGGAGACTTTTGTGTCTGTTTTGTCATGATGGCAGCGTGGGGAACAATGCCCGAGCAGAGCCATGGAAACTGTGTCAGATTACCCTCAATAAAAGAGCTGTTGCACACATTTACAACTGATGCAAATGACCTCAGTGCTGGTTCTGTTTCACTAATGCTGCCGCTGCGTAACTGTTTATAAATAAGCATTAGATCACACTAACTTTACCGTCATTTTTCTATTTTTTTTGTGCGAAATCACTGTGAAAGTAAGCAGCATTAGAGGTCCTTTGGTTTATGTGAAGTGACAGTTGGACAACAACTGGAGTCTTGGCAAAGCAGGAGCAGCACTCTGATTGCCAGATGGCTGCCAAGCAACGTTTGGATGTAATTGGGAAGGAGGGGACAAACAGATTCCATACTTAAAGTTTATCTTTCATGTTTTTAATAACCTAAAACTCTATAAAACTGTCAAACAATTTGAACACTTTATTTTTTTTTTTCCCCCTCCACCCCACATGTCTGATGTTTATGCAGAAAAAGAGCCATATTTGAATCACGCCACCGTTTGAAACCCTGGAGTGCACATTTTAATATGATTGCATATAATTACAGCGTTCAATACAAGATAAATACATTCTAAAACAAGAGAAGTTTGGCATTGTTGTTGTTGTTTTTTTAATAATAATTATTTTCCTGCTGCCCCTTTCCTATTCTGCAGCATCTAATTAATAGTTTCACAGGAAATCTGAATCGGTCTCATTTGGCTGTCTCGGTTTGGCAGGATCATGCAAAAATCCAAATTCCTAGTGGATGAGAAGGGAGGGAGGAGGAGGGAAAAGAGTGGCATAATGTTCCGAGGCACAAGAGCGCTCCACTTTCTCTAAGGCGCTTTCATCTCGCTCATCTGAAAGTCAGACCTGTTGTTCTTTGTTCGGGTGTGAGTTTCAGCTATGTTTTGAACTGACATGACACAGCCAGGGATGTTTGTACATCCAGCGTTTGAATTACGGAGGAGTAAAGGCCTGCGTGGTGATGTATGAGCAGGATGTCAGGTCTGTCTGTTAACAATGATTTATGAACGCTCGAGGGTGGGGGGGGGGAGCAACGCTGGGGTTTTGCGGTAATGCAGTCAGACTGAGAAAGCTACTGTAAACACAGTGTATGACATCTAATGATGGCTCACACAGGAATCCATTACAGCTTTTCGCATTCCTTCCGCTCTTATGATATTGCATGAGAAACGGTGTTGTTCGTGGGCAACAAAGGGCCACAGTGCCCGATCTTAAGAGGAACATTGCTCTGCTGATTAACTACTTCCCGACTGCATAAGTAAACTGTCTGGTTTAAAAAAAAAAAAAAAGAGGATCAAGAAAGTGCTGCCATAATGAACTATAAAATCTTTCATCTCCGCTCTTATGATGCTCAGATGACAGAGTCTCTTCTCTAGTCTGGTGGAAGGAAGGCACACATTTTGTTCTTCTGTAACTCGAAACCCAGGCTCATCAAAGAAATTCCGATAAGCAGCAGAGACATTTCCCAGAGAGCATCCTGTGGGGTTCCTGGTGGCAAGCAGCACTGATGGGTGGGGTCAGTGTGTCAAACTCCAATCCTGCCCCATTACTCAGCACAGGTCCCATTAATGCATCAGCCATCTGATCTGCACAGCTGCGGAGGAAAAAGGGGGGGACGTGTAAACAACAAAGTGAAGAGCAATGGGAGAAGGAGGTGGATGCGGGGAGCTGGGATTTACATCCTTCTTGCATAAAGCCATTACTGCTCCATATTGCTGCAACGCAGGCACAGAGGCGAGCTGTCAGCGCAAGGTCACATCAATCGAAGACCAGCCGAACGATTCCGGACTCGCTAGAGGTCGTAAATGAGCTAAGAGAACAGCGAGGAGAAAGTTATTGTGTGCTCTTTTTTTTTTCTTTTGCATGTGGTGAAAGTGTGTCTCTACGAACATGAAAGAGGGCAAAAAGCATGTGTCTGCTCATGTGTAGTCGCATGGTAAGCATCCTTTTCTGGGAATGACCTGCTTGTCTCATTAATAGGTTGTTGCCGGAGGGGAACAATATGCAAACCAAGCAGGAAAAAATGGAAATCAAAATATATTCTCCCACCCATTATGGTCGCACACACTCACTGACACAACACAGAGAGACACACACACAGTCACACAGTCACAGTGCATTAAATTATTCAGCTCATAAAGTACTTGAAGTCCTGATAGGTGAGGATTTTAATTTGTAAATAAACATCTGCTTCCAAAAGAGAGAGGGACTCACTTAATCAAATTTCTGTTGCATACTGTATGAGCTGTTTGTGCCGTTCCAGTCATGTAAAATAAGCAACTATTTATGGAAGATTCTGTATTCTGGCTTGGATTTGTTTTTCTAACTTGTACATACAGTTTTGAAAGCTTTAATGCACAGCGATGGATAAACCCTGTGCTTACCCACTCTGGTAATGATCAAATAATAAAAGCAAATGTTCCTTTCATGCAAACAACTAGGAAGAAGATTTTACAACAGTATGTTTGAAAATGCTGCACACAAGCTGCATGTGGACGAGGCCGGGTCGGTAGATCACACATCAGACAACAGCAGCAAACAACAGAAAGCACGACGAGCGGCTAATACAGAAGATCATGTTATCGATCGCACCGCCTTAGGAGCAGAAACCAGACATTTGAAAGGGGGTGCTGATGAAAAAACAAAAGAAGGCCTTAATTTTAGTTTTTGTCTGCTCCTCTGCACCAGATTGGAGCCCGGAGAGCATTTCCAGCACACCCCTGCTGTGGCAGGAGAGCCGGGGCTTTCAGTCAGGCTTCACTTCGGGCTTAGAAACAGGGGAAGAGGGGATCTGCCGGGGTCCCTCTTGAGCAGGGGGCGGATGATATCCCAGGACCCCTGCTCTGATTCTGCTCCGGGTTACACCGGCTATAGCAGGGGGTCCCTCCTCTTCCAATCCCTGAAGGGTCTTCGTACCCTCAGGTTGAACCTCAATTAAAGGGAGGTTGAAATCAGAACATGTCACCTCTTCAACCAGCTTTCAGGACAATAAAGACGAACTGAGAGAGCATCCAAATTGTCTATCTGAACCCTGCAATACTGAGATTTATATGTTTTTTTATTGGTGGGAACCAAATGGTAGCTGTCAGACACGAAATACAAAACTTGAATTACATTCCTAACTATGTGATTGCACAATGGGAGCAATTACGCATTGTGTTGTGCTAGTATCTCCTCATTCTCTGTATCATATCACTAAACTCCTCTGTCCTTTAATTGCATGCTGTAATAATAGTCTCACAACCACTTTTCAAATGCAAAAAAAAATGAAGAGAAAACGTGAGAAATTGTTCAAAATGCAAGCACATGCTTCCCAATAATTACCCTGCATTCCAGCAGTTTGGGGACAAAATGATTATAATGCAGTTTGGAACCCCTTTTTTTTGTTGTTCCTTCCCACACCTTCTTTCCACTGTTGGGGTTAGCTGTCTTGTAGGTACAATGCAAACACCGCTGCTCTCAATTTCATCAACATTGTTGCTACACTTAAGTGCAGTAACCTAATCCCCGCTGAAACAGAAGGGTTTCAACCTTAGCCAGCGGGCTGGGAGTGGAGGAGGGCTGAGTGGAAGCGGAGGAGGGTGTTGTCACCGCACTTTACAGCATTACGGCGTACTGTAGAAGTGGCAGGGGCCCCAGGGTCATTTAGATAGGGTTCCTCCACCCCGAGGTGTTAAATTCAAAACCACATTTATTATCACCCAAAAAAATGCTTTTCTTTCAGCATCTGCTCACTTAACTTTAATTATAGCTTCCTTTTAGGTAGGAGGTGGGGGGGAGGAAGGCCATTAAGCTGGGCTGGGTCCTTAACTCTATCTCCTCTCAGTGCAGTGTTGAGCACTTTGTCATGGCTGGATACAACTGTGATATACAGCCAGGTGAAATTTACTGTTCCTCTTGGCACGTGCTCACCAAAACTCCGCGAGAGTTCGTCCGCAATCTCGAAGGATCGAGACAAACGGGCAGCGATCGGTCATTCTGAATACAATCCATACATTTATGACAATCGCGTTTGCACTTTTGCTTGTGCACCTATGTGTTTATTCTTCTATAGGCCTTGCACTTGGCCCATTTTTCCCCTCATTGTGCCACTAGTGCCCCACCGGGGAGGAAGACGAGGGAGATTAACTGTGTTTCCTGTTGGTGAGGCTTTGATGTTAAGTCCTGGGGGAAACGCTGTTCAGTCACATTTTCCCTTCATCTGCTGTATGTCATTCAACATGTACAACCACCTCCAAAGTCACCGAGCCCTTCATGCTGTTAGCTGCCTGCATTTAGAGACATCGCTCATGCTGCGAGAGCGGCCCGTAAGTTTGACCCGAACTTGGTGGAAAAGCCTTTTTGTTTTAGGCGAGAAAGCACACGGAGCTTTACTCAAAAAAAAACAAACACAGGAACTGTTGGCTTGTACACATGCCCGTGCACGTCGCTACAGTCCCAACGCTGAAGAATGCAGGATTTATCTTATTGCATTGTTCACGATGACACAGTACATTTATCCTCTCGGTATAAAAGGCACACACATAACACAACAAACAATGGCACAACAATACTCAGAAGCCAGCATCGAATCATTTGATCCCTCTTTAAAAGGGTAGCCGCCGCGTTTAACGTTGCCCTTCTAATATGGTGCTGGTTTCACGAGGGGCGGTTTTAAAGGACAAGTTTCAAAGAGTAAATGACCAACGCTGAAACAGAACAACAAAGTATACGTTTTTTGTTTTATTCCATGCATTCCTTTTGTCCAAACCCTTTGCCCTTACGTTCCCCCACGACGGTTCAGTCAGAGATTTGGGTGGTTTAATGCTTGTAGCAGCAGCTAAAGCAGCCTTGGGCCACCAGCCCTCAGGCGGAGATGAGGAGTGGGCTTCAGAGGTCTGGCAACCTCACTTCTTTCCAACACCACTTTTGTCACATATAATACGCACAAAGACTTGTAAACAGACTTTGATGTGTAAAAATCGGTGGCTGCCCTTTAAAAGCTGTTTCAACTGGAGTTTGAAATGATCCCACATGATCCATTTTGAGTTGATTGATCCCCTGAAGAGAAGAAGACACCTGTCCGACTGAGGATTTATGTAAATGCACCTATTAGTTCCCCGCAGACACGCGTGTGTGTGTTACTGAAGTAAAAGATCACCGAGCGGCCTGCTTATTTCAGCAGAGAACAGCAAAATTTAATGAAACTGATGAAATACAAATATATAGATATCGTGCCTGACAGAGTTGATCTTCTGACTTTGACATATAGTTGTGAGAGAAAGTCGCTGAATGTAACTACAGTACACTTTGCATTTGTGTACCTACTGCAGACGTGTTTGATGCACATCAAACATTGCCGAGATCAAATCTGGATGATGTCTGATGTGCATCTACGATCTTCAGAGCTACTTTTTCTGCCGAACACAGAGAGATGATACTTTGATTTAGTTTTTCAGCTTTTTCACTTGAGCCCTCTAATGATGAGGACACGAAGTCAGCCGCTGTTCGTCTGCGTTCGGGAAAACACGGTGTTGTGGTCTTCATTAGAAGCCCCTGAATACTCTACCTCTCATGAGAGACTGTCTTCAGAGCGCTGGTGACATTTTAAGATGAATATAGGGACATCAAAAGCACCACAAATCTGGTGTACGACACCCATGGGTGGCACAGCTACAAGGGTTTGCGATAGGTACGAATATATTAAGTGTATGCATGCATGTTTACGAAAGTCTGTGCTGTAACGAAAGCTGAAATAATACAGCGAGGCCAATGTTTATATAAAACACTGTTCCATATTGGTCTGTTTATTTAAGCTACTCACTTTAGTCATAGGCTTATCTTTATGGACTTACTTCTAATTATAAACGAAGCAATATTTAGGTGTTATACCTATCAAGCCTTTGGTCTCCATGGCAGCTGGAGCCCTCTCTCGAGCTGTCAGTATGATTGACGATTGAGACAGTACATGAATTTCAAATCCTGGAGGAACATACGGGGCTGGCAACATAAACAGGTACAAAACTCCAGTAATAGGACTGCGAAGTAGGCAATTAAAAACTCTAAATGTAAATCAGCTGCATGCACCATACTCCCACTTTTTTTTTCCAGTCTGTGGATGCTGGTGAACTGAGGAGACCCCCCCTCCCTCCTCTCATTTGTCCAGTCCTCCTGCTCAGTCACCAGGGACTGGCTTGAGAAAAAACAGGGATCCTGGGCCCTTTGCATTCAATTATGGGTCATGTTTAAATCTTCCAACCCTAAAATAAGAACAGAGGAATCCAGGATGGTGGCCAGCTAATGCAGACAGATAGACAGACACACACACACACACACACTGTTTGGATATCTGAGCGTTGGAGTGAAGCCAAGCGTGGCTGTGATCGCCCCTTTTTTCACACATCAGCAAATGCCATTTCTCCTACATGAATATTGGAATCATGTTCTGGAGCTTTTCCTCAAATACATATATACTTCTAATTTCCAAGGAGACTATTTAATAGAGTGTTCCTGTTCACAATCGAACGACAACAAAGCACAAAAATACAACAAGCGTTTTAGATAATTTCCCAAAAATATTGTTCTATTTCTTTTATTATCTATCCGTTTGTTTTACAGGCTGCTCAATATCACTTTAAGATCTTACCCTCTAGTCAAACTAGCTTATTGATGTCATTTTTTTTTTTTTTTTTTTTTTTGTTGAGAGACTCCAGATTGGACAGGGTTGATGAGAGGAATACGATTTACCAGATGGCACATTGTGTGTTCTTGTTTCTTGGCAGTCTGACCCTATTGAATATTGAGATGAGAGACCAGCTTGGATTCTCTGGGAGGAAAAAAAAAAAGTGTGAGTTTTCTTGGAGTGAGTGTATTGATCTGTCACCTTTTGTATTCACTGGATGTGCAGTCGCTGACGGTAAATATTGTCTTGCAATTGTAAAAAAAAAACTGAGAAATATAATGAGACTATTATGAAATCATCCCAGAACTCACTTAAAGCAGACAGTTTAATGGTCACGAGAGGATAAAACTTATCATGTGTGCTTTAAATCAGCTCAAACATTCTTGCGCAAATACATTAATCAAAATGCTTCGAAATTATGATGGACTACGGTGTTTAAAGTGACAGTCTCCAGCTCCTCAGCTGGAACAGATATATCTCCTGGACATTTCCTCATTACACAGAAAAAAAAAAAAAAACGTATCTGGCTCGCAGGCCTGCTTAAGGTTTTATGTAAGCCAACTTAAATAGGCCTCAGCACAGGTTGTATCTTTTCATCAAGGGACCTGGACCCTTTCATTAACCTCGAACAACAGTGTAGGAGACAACTGGCAGCTGGACTGCATTTGGGCACAGATTGGGACCAGCCATGTGTTTGGCCGGGAGTGCGGCGCTGACGAGGAACTCGGATGTCGGGAGGGAAGTCTCCAAAAATATAACACTTCCCACTTGATTTGCAGGAACAAAGCAAAGGATATTAGAATATCCAACAGGTCGTCTAGAGGATGCTATTAAGGACTCGATAGTGAACCAAACCTGGAAAGCGCGACAGATTTTCTCTTAGCACGGATCCGACCACACTGACTTGTTGAGAGCGGGGATTCCATGTGTTGAACAGCTGGAGGTTTGTGTTATATGTTCTCAGTGGGAAGTAAGGCAGTGGCTGGGCTGCCACCTTGAGGTTTACAAATGTACTTAAATCTATTTTTGTTATGTCTGCATAAGTGTGAGACTTCACATATGTGGAAAAGAAACATGTTCATTTTAAACTGAGGCTCACATTTTGATTTCTGTATTGCAGTAGAATACATTTGCTGGTTTGAGAGTAAACAGATGAATTAGCTGGATTAAAACGAGGATTAATGAGTGAAACCTTTCATTACCGAAATTCTCTGGAAAGTCTGTGTACGTTCCCGGCTTTAATAACTCAGCTACTTTGCTCCTTCCGGCCCCATCCATAAGAAGACAGAGAGCACCTACTGCATCAAGCACTACCCTCCTCCTCTGTAGCAGACAAAAGAGAGGCACGATGTGGAGAGGGCCAGCCGTATGTCACAGTCAGAGACAGTAGGGGAATGCATTGACGGTTCAGCCTCCAACCGAACGGGACACATGCTGGCAAATTTATAGAAGTATTAAACATTAAATGCTCTGATGCAATTGCGATTTCATGACAGGGAAATGGGATAGTTAATAACTGTCTCGGCGAACAGCTTTCAAGCTTGAGATGAGCCACAATTAGGTCAAACTGGCTGGTGCATTAGCAGAAGGACAAGAGGCAGTTTCAGGACTTTTCTTCTCCGGGATGGAGGGGGGGGAGACGCGGCATTAATCACAGTAATGCTGCTGCAGCGGCGATAGAGACAGCCCATGACGCCTTCTCTGCATAATATTCTAAAGTGAACACTGCGTTCTCCTACTAATTTATGTACTGCTACCAGGGCTGTACAGTAAAGCCTTCTGAAGATGCTTATGGCTCTGTAGTTCACCCAAAGGATGAGAGTGCACTTGGCTCGCCGAGGAAAACTTTTACTATTGCATCTCCTGTAGTTGTATATCTGCAGAGTTTGATGAAGTCCGCAGTGCATCAGCTGCAGTGCGAAGTGCGGGACAACGAGGAGCTCATTCTGTCCTAAATTTGTTGCAGTTCACCTATAAAAAAAATGTAATAAGGTATAAAATGGAACATAAAAAAAGCGCACAATGACTTGAGAATGAAGAAAGAAGCACCCAGCTGTCTTCCTGTTGTTGTGCCGCGGCAACTTTTCCTTCCAGCTCATTAATCACGGCGCCATTTCTGTTTATTTACTGTATTACTGCTTATTTCCTCGTTTATGCTAGTACCATTTAGCAAACCACATTAAATAATTGAATTAACTGTCACAGTCATTCATTTGGCTTCCAAATCCCTGTAACTCTAATGTTGTGACCGAGAGGGAAGCGAATGCAATTTCAGAGTTATGGCAGTTGTTTTTCCAATGTTGACATATTTTAACGTAATTAAAATGACTTTGATTAGCCGCCGTCACGTACAAACAAACTCCCCAAAAGCAGTTCATAAAAGTAAAGTAAGTTCGTGGAATACTTTAGGACAACGTAACTGTAGAGATGAAAATTTCTAGTGAGTGGTTTTAACTATTCAGGATGCCCAATAAAAATCCCTTATTTAACATTTGCATAATGTAATGATGCTTGTAACAGGTCCCATTTTTTAAAAAAAGAAAGAAAGAAAACTCGTCTAATTTAACAGAATTTGAAATTCAAGCTAAAAAAAATAAAAATTAAAATAAAAAAATTAAAAATTAAACTAGCAAATGCCCTAATTTTAACATTAAAATGATTAAGCAGCCAAAAATTCATCTTTGGGCATCGAAGTTACATGATAATATGTTTTTTTTTTGTTTTTTTCAATAAAGTAGTCCCTTCCTACCTCATATTATGATTTGTTTTGGGTTTTTTTTTTTACTTAGTTTTTATTCAAGTTCCATCAGCGGCTATACAGTATGTATTATTTCTGTACAATTCTTTCTTTTTCTTTTTTTATGTTTGATGTAACGCTACACTGTCTACGCCTCACATTATGTAGATCTATGAAGTCCCTGCCTCCCTATACACTGCAGCTCAGCACTCCAGCTCACCTATGACTGTAAAACCAGTTCTTTGATGCACAGCAGTAAATTGTAGCAGTTCTACGTACACGTTTGAATCAGAAACTAACTCTGAAGAAGAATGATGATACACAAAGCTCCACCCAGCAAGGTGATGGATCCTTAGGTTTGTTAAGTGTTTCTGAGACTGACTTCCATGTTGACTGCTGATTTCTCTCACGATGTGCCTTCTAGCATTAAAAAAACACTAGATTTTCACTAATGGGGGCCTCTAGTAGCACAGACAAATCCATTATCTATACACCTTAATCCTCACTAGGGTCACGGGAAGCTGGAGTCTATCCCAGCTGACTCAGGGTGAAGGCAGGGGACACCCTGGACAGGTCACCAGTCTATCACAGGGCTACACTTAGAGACAGACAACCAAGCACACTCACATAAGATAAGATAAGATAAGATAAGATAAGATAAGATAAGATAAGACTTCATTGATCCCTTTACAGAGAATTTTCATTTACAGTTACATCCCATCCAAGAAACATAAAGACAATGACCAATAACAGGGGGAGACAGGAGCTGTCGGGTCTGCCAGCCTAACCAGCGCCTCTAATCACGAGAGGAAAAAGGAAAAACAAGAGGGAAAAATGAGGGGGGAAAAGGCAAGACATTCACACCTACGGATAATTTAGAATCACCAATTAACCTCAACATGTCTTTAGACTGTAGGAGGAAGCTGGAGAACCCGGAGAGAACCCACACTGCACAGGGAGAACATGCAAACTTCACGCAGAAAGATCCCGGGTGTCCTCACCGGGACACAAACCAGCAACCTTCTTGCTGTGAGGCAACAGTGCTAACCACCAATCCACCTTGCAGCCCATGGAAAAATCACACAGCCAAAATAATGCACATCTCTGGAAAGGTGTAATTAATATTTTCTTGTCTTTTCTGTCCACTGAAAACTTTTTTTTGTGGCTCTGTATCAGCCTGACAAGATAGCTCCAACCTGCAAACTACAAATGGAACAGCATAAACACAAGACTGCACAGACTGAAAAAACTAGAGCCCAAAAGCCATCCAGTGGGTAACACAGTGTTGGAAAAAGAAACACTGACAAAGATGCTCACGTCTTCTGCACGGCAGAAGAAGATGCCGCAGTGTAGGCCTTCCTTCTCAAGGCTTCCCGCGCTGACAGTCAGCCTGATCCGGGAGGCAGCAAGCAAGAGAGAATCAATTAGCGGGCCACACATTTGAATGACAGCAGGAGCGGAGTAGATTCGGAGAGCAAGGATTGGAATAGTCTCTGGAAATTGTCAGTGAAGCAGAAATAATGGCGATCAGATGTATTCTCATCTCTGTTCCAATCAGCGTCAGGAATCTAACAAGTGCGCGCGCTGCACACTCACACAGACACACACGAGGTACAACGAGCGACCAGACTCTGCATCAAAAGGTAATTCTGCGGTGATGAAGCGATTTGGATGGAGGTGACGCGGCAGAATCTGGCAGCAGCGTGACATCGGACCAGACAGGCAGTGAGGACGAAGCGATGACAGAACTACATTAAGATACAGTTAATGCATAATGACACTGTTTTATTTCAACTTGCTGTGTACATTGATGCTGTTTTGCTCGAGGGAGAATGAACTCAGGTTAAACTAGTCGTTTTAAAAGTCATATTAAGAAATAGAAGTTATCAGCTCAATGGAAAACAACAGACTGTGGGTGGAAACTAATGAAGACAACTTAACACAATTTACTTTGTATTAAGAAACTTTTAATCTCATCACAGCAAATCATTTTAATTGTCTTTGTTCAATAAACAGATGTAATAAAAGCAAGTTTCATGTGATGTTATGAACCAAAGGCATGCAAAGAAACAGTCTGACTTGTTAAGACAACATGAGTTATTGTGCTTGGGTGCCTTTTGAAACATATAGGAGTCGCACAAAGGAAACTAACAGTCGCTGATCAGTCGGAGGGACACGGAATGATCTAAATGTAAATGAGCACACCGTCACCGAACACTCGATAATGAAAATATTTCCAGTCAAGGCCATCGTTCAGAGGCCGTGCGAGCCGGAAAAACCTCAACAGGTTTAATTGCAGCGCTGAAAAGTACGAGAACTACACAGTCGATGCTTTGCACAAATCCAAGGACGTGTCCGTGCTGAAACATTCAATCACCTCTACGGTTCTCTCTGCATTAGTGTTGGAAATAATTCACTCGCACGGCGTACTGGAAATTCAAAAAAGAAGTGCAACTTTTTTTATTTTTATTTGATGACAAAATACAGAAAGCGCTATCATTTGATGTATTTAACGTGCGCCGACCAAGGCTCTATAAAAGCATTTACTGCTCAGTAAATCTCTTTAATAGATGAAAAAGTAGGAAAAAATCAATAGCAAAACAAACACAAATTAGCAAAACACCTCCCAACAAACGCACACACATTATACATAGTTCATAGCTCTTTTTATTTACTGGAGAAAAGTGCAATTCATTAACAGATAAAAGCTTTAAATGTACAAGCCTGCTACTGTTGTGACTTCACGGATACATAAATTCATGCAGATTTCTTCAGCTGTGCAATTTATGTGCACTTATTTTGCACACAGTACCCACACACGACATGATATGACTTATGAGCTAACCAGAAAGGAGGCCGAAACCGCTGAAAGATCTGCTAATTGGCATAGAGGAGTATATCGGCGGGCAGTGAAGGCCCGTCAGCACGGCTGGCATACAACAGACGGGCGTTTATCTTGACAGTCTCTGAAGTCGAGGGAATAACATGCAAATATGCTTATAAACTGTGCTTGAAAATGGCGAAATCGCAGCAGCGAAAGCGACAGGTTTAATCCCGGAGACAGGACAGTCGAGGAAATTAGATGAATCAAATAAATATCATACAAAAGAAAAAGAGGGAGAGGGGGAAGTAATTTCCTCTCGGATGGCGCTGGTTACTAGAAAATCTGATGTTTGTGCAACTTTGACAGAAGGCTGGATAATCTGCAGTCAACGGAAATGATTAAGTATGACAACACAACATTAATATTAAACACACGAAGATCAGCCACAACTTTAAAACCACCTGCCGAGTGCTGTGGAAGTCTGTCGTGTGCTGCTAAAACAACCATTTCGAGGGAACACCAAACCTTCCCTAACCTCCGCCCAAGATGATGAACAGTTTAAAAAAGAAATACAAACAAGCCAGAGCATTTTTTCTACTCCACAGCCGAGTAATAATGAGGTGCAGCCAGACCATAATGTTCTACAGAATGGATTGGCTAAGCGAGGCTACATCCACATTAATGCCAACGTTTCCCAGAATTGCAACAAGATGATCAGTGTTACACAATTTATGCGCAAGTGGTTTTGTTCTTGTGGTTAATCGGTGTATATCTATATATGATTAACAATTAAAAAATGCAGGTTGTGTTCAGATGAGCAGGAAAACTGCTGCTGAGTTTTTTGTTGTTTGTTTGTTTGTGCATTTATCAATTAAAGCCCCTTATGTAGGAGGCCGAGCAGATGGGCATACAGCTGTGTAAAGTCAGGAAATAATCTTTTTAATTATAATTGTAATCTGCGGGGGGCATACACAGGTCTACAGCCCATAAGAGCCGCCCAAAATTAGCTCCGTTCGTGTATAAGGTGTGATGTTTATTGTTTCACAGATTATGCGCAGTACGCATGAGGGAGCGCCGTCAATCCCATCTGTTCCTTTTTCTGAAAGATCACAATTCTTGTCGGATATGCTACCCACTACAGTTGTCTTTCCTGTTGTTTGGACTATCTATGCAGACAGACGCACTGCGCTGGTGGAAGTCACACCAGAGATAAGGCGGCTCTGTTACGGAGGGACGCCTCGATAACTATTCTGACTTTCGACTCACCCCGTCTTTGCTCTACGCGTTAATAAAACTCCAGAAAAAGCACATTTAAGCACACAGATAAGCGTGAATAAATAACCCACAATTTCATTATTTTCATTACGAGGTGGGATAAATGGGCTGAAGCTGTGTATGAATGCAGTTTTATTTAACATTTTAAAGAATAGTTATGAGTCAGGGAGCAGCCATAAAGTCTTAAAAATAAGCACAAACTATTATCATACCAATAAGATGCAAATCAACAGTGATTTTATTATAGTATTTAATGCCTTCTATTTCACAAAGTTTACTGATGAAATATATGGTTTCCCATCCCATTAAGAACGCTAATAAGCAAGCGCTGAGGTGCCAGTGGGGAGTGTGTGTGGTCTACATGCTAATCAATGGGAAGGATCTTAAAGGACTATTCCAGCGTTTTGCACGATGGAGCTCATTTACTACAAAGCGCACACTCCGGCTGATCATTTTTCAAAGTTGCTGTGCTATTTTTAAAGTGTACAACTGCACGGCAGTAATGTAACTGACAACAGTGAGCACTGTGATGTAGTTCACCGTGATGAATTACCTATCGCGAGCAGTAGCCGGTTCTGGCAGTAAAGTGAAGGACTGACACTCACTCTGGTTGAGATGATTCATTTCCCCCAGTCGTCGTTCTCTCTGATACTACGTTCCCTTTACTACGCTCATTGCCGGGTCTTTGGATTCCTCTAGAAAGTTCTTCAGGGAGCCGGGCTAAGACAGCCGCGCGCTCTCCCTGCTCTACCAGACTGGGGTGAAATCCACTAATCGGCTTTTGTGGTCAAACGTGATAAAGCTGCAGCCAGGATCGGGCCAATTTACAGCGAGCCAGTTCTGCCCGTCCTGTGTGAGCTGCATATCCACAGAGCAGCAGCTCAGCATCCTCCTCTTAAAAAAAGATTTCATTACTATCAGGCCTAGATTGGCAGAATCTCGTGGAATAACCCTATTGTGAAGAGCCTGCTTCACGCATTTCTACAGCTGGTGGCTCAGTGGAAGTGGAGGGCTAAGATGGGCCTTCTCAGTGTGGGGTCCCTCCTGCAGCTCCGCACATAAGAGGAGCCAGCTATGTGAGTTGCAGCACATCTGTGCAGATGGGCATTAGTTATCATGCAGACAACTGAGGGCTGGATAAAGAGCATTACATCCAATAAAGATTGCTATAAAACTGCTCAGCGCTGTTCAGACTGGAAGCTGAGACTGGAGTCAGACATATAAGTCACAAAAAGTTGACTTGGACTCGGAATTATTGTTCAGACCCGAGCATAACATAACAGTGGAAGAAAAATGTTGAAAACACAAACTGGATGGCAGGAAATGTTCTCAGGAACTGGGAAGGCTGAGAAAAAAATGATAGGCAGCCATGAAGGAACAAAAAATAGAGATGTCTCTTGTAGAGAATAAATGGGCTTTTTACTTGAAGGATATATTGACATATCACAGTAGGAAATAAAGGGGCGTAAATAATACAATTATCGACGGCTGCATTTCGTTTCATGTAGCTCCTGCAGTTTTAACATCCTGGTATTGTGCACGCTGGCTGTCCTTGGACACCTGAAACAGATGTATTATTGGCTATTAGCATTTTTCCTATTATAATAGGAATTTTACAGGCCCTATTAAGAGAGACTTTTTTCAATGAAATCAAATTCTATTTTTGTTCTACTTTACAGCTACCAACACTTTTTTTGCACCTTAGCTAAGCCTTGTTTCACTGTATTTGCTGTACAACAAAGCACGTTTACCACAACCTGGCTTTCTTTGTGTAATCCGGCTCAACAAAACCCAAAGTCAGACTTAATGGCTATCGACGTTATTAGTTATCCAGGCTTTACTCTTTGGACTTCTTTCGTGCCCATTCAAAAGGGGGCATTTGACATGTCACATGACTCTTCTTCGGCACAAAATGGACCAATCATGTGCTGCCTACTTGAGTCAGGATTATAATAGAGAGCAAAGAGGGATGCAAACTGATGCAAGGGAGGAATGCTGGTGGAAAACTCTTAATTGAGTAAACACCTTTAAAGCAGCCTTTTATTTCAAATGTGACAGCTGCACCTGAGAGCTGTTCAACCTAAAACTTCATACATTTAAAAATGACATCAAATGTATGTTTTCAGCATCAACAACTAAACACATGTAGGTTCCCATGCTAACTCAATGCATTCAGCTTGCACTACTGTAACTGCACAGCTGTATTTCCTGGTATTACCAATGTACAGCTCAGTAGGTTTGCAGATATAATGTATTCCCTTGACTGAGAGGCTTCACCGTTCACAGAGAATAATCAGGAAAGATGGTGAACGGGTGGTGCATCTTACTGCAGTTTTAAATTGGAAACTGTGAAGATAACCTCGTCCAGTGCAGGTTAGCTGTGCAGCATCAGTTACCATGGCGATCTAGCAGGTTAAAAGAGAGCCACCTCTGAGACACTAAAAATTCTGACTTTAGGCTCAACATATCTCATTAACCTATTAATCTTACAGCCCTCAGGTCGTCTGTTTACTTGCCTGCTCCTCGTCCTCTAATTTGTGCATTTGGTTTTTTGAACCCTTTCACTTTATTTTCTATCGAGCTTTCATTTGTCAAGCCTCACTTGCTTTCTTGAATATGTGTGCAGCCTTGCTGTCTCCCTGTGCTGTTTGATTCACCTTTTCAGCTTCAGTTATTATTCCTTTTGTTTTTGAAGCCTGCCTCCCGCGTCTACATCTGGGTCCTTCACCTTGAACCGTTCAAGTTTAGACGTGGTACTGGACCGATGAGAAATCTATTAAACAGCAACAGACAGAGCTCGGATGGCGACACAGGTTGAATATTTCATTATTAACCTTCTGCGTTCGAAAACCTTGATCTAAGCTATGTACAGATGCTATCAACACGGCTATGAAAAGAAAACGTCCAAGCGCCGTGTCCTTTCGATCGTCAGAATTCATCTCTTAGACCTGGAACACTTAGAACTTTGTGTTTGGTTGAAGCAGCTCTGGTGCAGGAGGCACAGATTGTCCTCGACGTCAAGATTAGAAACATGCTTCCCCCACCGAGGCTGTAAAAACATTTCATTATCGTGTCCAACACCTGACTTCTTTTAATACTTTCAGTGGAGGCGAGTTCTTTATCAAAGGCAATTATGTACCTGGGATGTTTCGGTTACCAAGGGCAACGTGTTACGCAACACTGGGGAAGAATAATCCAATGCGGGGATGTTTCTCGTGTTTTAATCAAGAGATAACTTTTTTATAACAACATTAAAAAAAAGGAGAAAATTCCACAACATATTACAGAATACACAGAGGAAAATTTAGACCCAAATTACAATAAATTAGTTTGTAAAACCTCTGGGAACAGCAGCAGAAGGTGTACATCAAGAAGGAAGAGAAGCTCTTTATTTGGCTCTTAGACTGATTAATAGTCGCGGAATACTTAAACTCTAGACAGGTTCGGAGTGCAATTAATCACAGGTTTTATTGTGGGTCTTAAATCAAGAGGGGCAATTCTGGGCTCAGGTAATTTTTAGAATATTGCTATCATTATTTTTTGAACGGCCCTATTTTTCCCCAAAGCCCTTCTGTGGAGTGCAGTTATCTACTTAGCGGCTGGAGTGCACACTTCAGCATCTCAGGTGTTAGATTCATGGAAAAGGGCAGAAGGTGCCTGCTCTGACTTCGATAAGAAGATGCTTTGACAAATACCCTCAAAGACAATAACCCTGCGACTCCGGATAGTATAAAGTGCGAAGAAATATGGTGGTCTAATTGCAGATGGCATTCTAATGGCTCCTGCAAAGTCAAATCGCTAAGTGTTTCGTGTGCAGAGGTGGAGAATCTGCACGTTCTGTGAAGGTGGACCGGCTGGCAGCTGCTGGCCAAAATACCTTTACTGTCACTTTTAACCGTCCAGTAGTTAAGTTATGTTTAGTGTGTGCTTTTTGGTACATTGTGCAATTGCCAATTATTGCATTTCTGTTGTTTTTGAAGTTTTTTTGGCAGCAACAGAGAGGACCAGAGGAGCTAAGCTGCACTAGAAGAGAATAGACATACATGGAGGCATGACGAAAATATAAGTAGCTGCTTCTGGACGGTGTATTGAACAAGCTAAATCCATCCATCCATCCATTATCCATACACTGCTTAATTCTTACTAGGGTCGTGGGGGGCTGGAGCCTATCCCAGCCTAACCTCAACATGTTTTTGGACTGTGTGGGAGGAAGCCGGAGAACCCAGAGCGAACCCACGCTGCACGGGGAGAACATGCAAACTCCACACAGAAAGATCCTGGTGTCGCGAACCGGCGACCTTCTTGCTGCGAGGCAACAGTGCTACCAACTGCACCACCTTGCAGCCCCAAGCTAAATCAACAACCATAAATAACAAAATCAAATGTACATATGAAAGACTATATTAAGAATTCCAACACATGCAAAAGAGGCAGGATATATACAGTACAGCGAGGAGGCAATGAGATCAAATAAAAACCAATAAAATAGAATAAATATAGGCAGGAGATCGCACGTAAGCAGCACTTGACGCACAAAGATCTGAAAAATAACTAGATTTGACCAGGATGACGCACTCAGTACTCATCGTCAACAGGAAATGCTGCATTCATTGACAAGAACTGTGTCATAATCATCATCATGATAAACAAATATGAAGGATTTTACCTTAAAAGTTACCATGAAGGAGGAAAAAAAAGTTTTAAAATACTCAAATCTGGTCAAATATGTGAGTAATCAATGTGTCGCAGCATGACATTGTTGTGTATAAATATATTATATCATGTGTGAAGTATAGTCCTTAAGGTTTAAAATATAAAAGAAGCTACATATATGCACATAATCATGAAATGTCTCCTTTTGGAGAAGTTGCTTGGATCTTTTTCTTATATGGTTTCACAGGACAAGCAACAGACGGAGGAAAAGAAGTCCATACAAGGATGCAACTACTCAGTGTGATGAAGATGGGCCCTAATCAATTGTTTTGTGAAATGACCATGCATCATGTGACTTAGCAGTATAAAGAGGGGTCAGAGGGAAAGGGAAGTGGTCTGTCTGATGCTAGGGAGAGTTTGACCCAGAGCTCAGTAATGCAATATTCAATGTGTGATTAAATTGATTGATTGAGACCGAACTGAATCTTATCTCATCTTTAGAAACGAACACGCGGAGAAAGACAATTTCTCCAACAACATTTACATAGTATTTACTTTATTCCCACTTTAGGAATACTACTAACATAGCAAACATACTTTCACTCCTGTTTGTTTCCTCTAATATGGCTAGTTTTACCCATTTATAAGTCACTGGGATTACTTAAGGAAAGACAACTTTACTGTAAGAAAGACACAAGAGAAGAAAGGGAAGACGAGGAATGAAAGCAGGAGGTATGGGCTGTATGGTATGTGAACAGAAGGGCAGCACCACGGCTCTGACATCATTTTCAGATGGTCTGCCAGCTCTGCTGCCATGCACAGATTTCTGCCTGGCCCTGGAGCTCAAACATCACATGTGTAGACGCGAGGACCCCGCGCCCTGTGGGTAAATACACTGTACAACCAGACTGCACGGTAATATCCACAACACATCGAGTAATATCCGCTCTCCGGTCTACTGGGGGGGGAGGAGGAGAAAAAAAAATTGTGTTGACTCTCTATTTCTGAACTGGTTGTGAACTTGAGCTCTTTTTTTTTCCTCTGTCTTTAGTGTGAGTTTAGGTTTGCGGTGCTCTACGTGCTTGTTTAGTAAACACGCCAGCACAAAACACCAGTTAGATTTCATGAGTTTTGCGAAATGACGAAACTGATGAGAGATTTTTCTGAGCGGAAACATAACTTTCACTGCGCTGCGTAATGTGCTAAATAAAATAAATGATGGATGGAGATTTGTGTTTGTTTTTTTCGCTGGCGGCAGTTGTGAACTAATGCTGCTTGGCAAGTGATTCTGCCTTCTGTCTTTATAAAAGCAGGCATCACTAATTTAATTACCCTAAATAAACATAAATCTACAATACTTGACACTTTGCAGTCAGCTGACTGTAATAACAATCAAATAAAAAATCATGGCGGTCGTAATAACTAGCCAAAACATCTCTCCCTCTCCGCCTGTTTTATGAAAATCCGTTCACCCCGCTCCTGTCTCGGGTTCTTACTCTCTCGCTCCCTTCCTCACAAACTTTAATGATCTCGCCGTCTCCTTCGCTCTCATTGCCCCGTGCCCCGGTGCGTCTAGCTCCCGTTCACGCCGACGTCCTGGGTCCAGCCTCAGAGGCGTCCTTTTTGTCATTGGCAGCGATGACCTCCACGTTTCCCCCTGGCACAGGGTCAATTATTCACTGCACGGGAACTACACCTGTGTCCCTCGTGAATCTCCCCGACAACCAGCCGCCAGAAAAAAATGAGTCTATTACCATGGTGGTGCCAGGTGATGGATTTCATGTTCACTAGTGGAGTGCAGGTAAAAAAAAAAAAACCTGGGGAAGCCACTGAAGGTGACCTTCACAGTTAAGGCATCTTTGCCAGTCGTGCGTGCAAACACACAGACTCCCATGAGGGAGCATCAAAGGAGCGCGGCATCGGTTTCCGTGTCAGACTTGTTTGTTTGTTGTGGGTTATTGTTGTGCACGCTGTAAACCTGAACGACCTTGAGCTATGAATTCCTCTATAAGAAAGTCCCTCGTGGACTATAATGCTTGTGTAATAGCTATTAGACCAATAAAAACATTGTCCAGTGGCCGTTCGTATGGAACATGCTACGCTGCGTCTGAACTGTGACAAAATAACGCATCGTCCAGCCGGTCGGGTTTGAATAATTCCAGCCTTAACTGTGCACTCGTCATTCACACTCATATGGTAAAAGTTTACAATCACCGTAAAAGACTATTGTGAAGTGTTAAAATTGATTTTTAAAACCGGGGGTCTGCTTGCAGTGAAGTATCCCCTTTCGCAGCACATTCTCAGTACCCACTAGTGAGGTGGCATCTGCAGCGCTCAAGGCAGGATGGCAGCCATGCAGGATAGCAGCAAACCAAGCTGTCAGGCCTGCTGTCTGCTAATCCATTCCAGTGTGGCAGCACAGTCAGTGAACCCCATGCAAGCAGTACTTCAGGTCAACAGATATGGTCATTACATGTGGTCAGAACATGTGGTCAGGACAACAGTTCTGTTGGACCATGACTAACAGACTCAGCGATCGGGTGTTTCGGTGTGCATCCCTCTCCTTTGTTGACTGCTTTTTTGCTGCTCATGTGGGTGCAGCTATATGCTATTTGAAGCTCTACGTCCTTTTGTCTTTGTGCACTTATGCATGCTCACATGGGCGCGTGCTGCCAGGAGGCTTGGCTGCATACGTCGGGAGACAGGTGAGACATGTAGCGGGGACAGGCAGGTTTTTGGAACGGCCTCACCTCTCTGTAACTTTGGACGGTCGACGTGTCTGTCTTAATACCAGCATGTGTCAGCTGTCCTCAGCATGCAGAGGCACTGGAGTGTACAGCTCCAGTCTGCTGCTCCTCGGCCTCTCTGGTTTCCCAGTCGCTCGCGGGCCCGCCAGCCAGGCCAGACACGGCGAAGGCAGAACGCAAACGCCACACGACTCAGGCTTGGTCACCCAGCTCTAGCTTTTGCTCAAAAATTATACAGTAAATGATGCCATCTTTATCAAACAATCATCTGCGCTTTTTAACTCATAAATAATTCGATGTCTTATTGGTGCATTCATAAAGTTTGTTTTACGCTGTGCTGGGTCCAAATGAGAAAAAGGGGGGTTAGTTTGGAAGTGGAAACGAGACCACCAAGTTATGAAGTGCACATAGTGGGGGTTAAGAAACACAACTGTGAAACATTTATAGTACGCTTAGTGTTTTATGGGGAGTTTTATTGCCCATCTGCCATGAGCACAGCTGTAAGTGCTTGAATTTACAGATATGTGGGAAACTCCTATAGAAACATAATTAATTGCTTGGTTTATGTAATTGAATATTTGCTCCTCTTTTCTATTTAATCACCGTGATGATCAGATACAGCGATGTGCATTTAGCTGCAAGCTGTGAACAATTTTTTTATAATATCCACTTCACACACGCTGACAAAAACACAAGACCAGTTAATAAATGCTCTTCAAAAAAAAGCCTCTCTTTATCCTCTAATCTTGGCACATTTAATGGTGTATAATTTGTGACTCATAATTAATTGAGCATGCCAATTAATGAGACAAAATGCTTATGCAACACACCTCATTGTCTGTCATCAATCACAAAGAACGAGGTCATGTGGTGTGCTTTTATTCTGAAAAACAGGGCACACGATGTCACATGGTCAGAGGTTGGAACTGTGTGAAATTATATTCCTGTATTAATTACACTGAATTGCTTTCCTAGTTATGTTTAATGTAATTGGTAGGACTGTGGTGTTTTTAATGACTGAAGTAGCACATTTATGAACTGCACGGGAGTCTGCAGGACACGTTTGGGCCGGGTGGTAGGCACACAAAGCGAACATCAGTCACGCCACACACTGCCAGGTTTGCATCCAAACTCCCATCTGTGGTAGGTTTTAGCAAACAAAAGCGTTTTGGTTAACGTTTGGGGAAAAGATTGTGGCTTTGATTAAATGCAAATAAACACTGCAGTGAACACTGAGCAGCAAAAATCAGATTTTTATAGTATATTGTCAGTTAAAGTATGACTAAATCATTCACTATTAACACATTGGCACTTGCCAAATACGTTTATTAACAATGTTTGGGTTTCTTTCAGGATAAAAAATGGAATTTGGTCACAATTCTGTCTCTAAAATGTATTCGCTTTTATAGCTTAGTGGTAAAATAAACAGAGTTTTTAGGACAAATGAAAATATTGTGTTTATTTAAATTGATGCACAATTATTCTGTTTAATGCAATATTACACATTCATATATACATTTTCTGATATTCAACATGTTTGTACTATATGAAGGAGGAGGAGGTAGAGGGGCAAAATTTAGAGCTTCCCTGTGGGTCAAACAGCTCCCCCTGAAGGCATCCGACGAATTAAGAATCTAAATCAAAAAGACAAAGCATGTCTCCACACAAAGCCGCCGCACGCCCACCTACTGAGTATTATGAGCTCAAACAGCTTTGTACCCATTTATTTGGTGCCAAAATTACCAGGATGTGGTGTGAAAATGTGTTTGTTTTTTTCTGATTTCGGTGGGTGAATTAATAACAACACTTATTTTTGCTGATGTCAGCCGATTTGGAAGAGAATTCCAAATCCATTGTTTTGAACGACTGTATCACGAGGGAGCTCCCCCCCCCCTCTTTTTTATTTACATTTGGATTACTGATCGGGCCTTTAAGCCGCGTCCCCCCCCCCCCCAAGAGTTCTGACGATGAACTTATGTGTTACGACATTTAAACAGGCAGGTCCGGACAGCTTCTCATAACTCAGAAAGGTTATTCTCTGGCAGCAGATATAGATAAATGTCAGCAGCGTTGGTGAGGCTTTGCAGAAATAGAGCAGATATGATGCTGGCTGCTGATATTTACAGAGCCGAGTCTGACGGATGTGGAGGGTGGGGGGGAGATGTGATCTGGTTCTCACAGTGAATTCATGTCCAGCGGTTGAGCTGATAGCAGAAACAAACGCGGTGATCCACTCAAATGCCAATCAAAATGAAGTGTTTGACAAGAAATCATGTTCATAAAAACATCCGAATGAAGCAATAACCACCTGCTTACCGATATCTGATAAATTCACCTCCACACTGACTTCCACTCACTCACCCCCCACCCTTTGGAGTTGGGAACACTTTCTCTCCTCTAAGTCTTAGTGACAAGGGTTGTAGACCAAAACTCATCTCAGTCCACTGCCATTAATCCAGGGAGAACCTGAGGCATGTCTCTGCAAAGAGGTTAACCCCAGAACTCAAATGAGGGATTGCAGGAGGTGGGGGGGGGGAGAAAAAAGAGAGAGGAGAGAACAGAAGAAGGCCAATTTGTGTGTTAGCCCAGCAGCAGGACAGGCAGGCACTTAATTCTGTGGAAGCGCATCATTATATGCACCATTTACCAGATGCCTATTTAACATGCAATAATTAGATCACTCAGTTTGGAGAGAGAAAAAAGCCGAGACGTGGGCTACTTAAATAGGGTCCCTTGCCATAACATTAGCAACCCCCTACAGGGTCACTTGTCAAAACTGCTTGAGAGATTAATTCTTTGGAGTGCCGAGGTGAAAAATGTATAGGCAGGCTCCCCCCCTTGTTTTTTTTGTTTCTATCCATTGTTCTTTGTTCTGACTAAAACGAATTGTACAATATGTTTACAGTACAAAATGAGTTCAACGTTTAAGTCTTTGGATGCAATGTCTAAATAATAAATAATAAAGACCGACTTCCATCTATAGTGAAATTATGATGATCAAAGACTGAGGGAGGATTCCAGAAATGCTAATTTTCCTCTGATTCATTTAAAAGGGTTTCTTGGAATCTGGAAATGTTTTTTTTTTCTCTCTCTCTCTCTCAAGCTCGGTGACTCAAACAAATCCCATAACAACATTTTTAAACCTCTCTCAACTCTTTCTCTTGCATACTTGTGGTGTTTTTCTTCACTCCTGCACCTGTTTCATTGCCAGACGTCTCCTAATGAGTGATGATTACTTGACTGCTACCTAATTATGTGACTTTTGTGGCTCAAGCCAGGCAGCCTCTGTTGAACTCTGTCTCTTTTTGGATTGTGCTCACAGCGCTCATCCAGCTCAGATGGAAAATCCTTTCATTTCTCTCACAAGCATCTTTCCCCGAGTTCATCACCACCACAGCCACTCAGTTCATTCTCTCCACCAGGGAGCAGATAATAAACTGCGGACCGACTCAGAACTCAGTCGCTCTTGTGTGATGGGCCAAAACCTGTGCGCTCTGACGCTCCTGAGAAGCAGCTGTTGAATCCTCTGCCTTTACCGTTGCTGTTATGGAGACGTTAATGGAGTAATTTATGGAAGAGATAAAGTGAAATAGGTCATCATCAGCTCTCGGCCCCTTCATTGTGTGCGTGGTCGGCGCTCCTTTGGGCTGAGGGCGGCCGCGGAGCACCAGCACACCCCCTGGGCCGGCGGATAGTGAGTGGTACCTGACGAGTTAAATGGCCTGAGAAGGACACGGTCCACCATGCCGGTATTCTGTAAAGCTCTGTAGAACAGCCTAATACAACGGCAGGAGGAGAGCTTCAGTCATGACCTGAAGGTGTGTGTGGCGAGGCTGCAGTTACACACTGAAACCTGAGTTGTAACGCAGGATGTACATGGCATATATTCAAATGGGGCTGCAGGGTGGCGCAGTTGGTTAGCACTGTTGCCTCGCAGCAAGAAAGTTGCCGGTTCGCGTCCCGGTGGGGGAATCTTTCTGCATGGAGTTTGCATGTTCTCCCCGTGCAGTGTGGGTTCTCTCTGGGTTCTCTGGCTTCCTCCCACAAGGTCCAAAAACATGTTGAGGTTAATTGGTGATTCTAAATTGTCCGTAGGTGTGAATGTGAGTGTGCTTGGTTGTCTGTCTCTAAGTGTAGCCCTGTGATAGACTGGTGACCTGTCCAGGGTGTCCCCTGCCTTCACCCTAAGTCAGCTGGGATAGACTCCAGCCCCCCATGACCCTAGTGAGGATTAAGCGGTGTATAGATAATGGATGCATATATTCAAATGAAACGCTGAGAAAAATCAACCTTAACTTTATATCTTTCAAGAGCTTCTTATCCCTGTTTGACCTTCTCTAAGGTCTTCTGCTGGAAGTTTGCTCTACAATCCAACATAACGAAGTGGCTGATTATGCACCTAATGATGAAAAATATCTCACACTATTACTATAACTAAAAATAGTAGATTCATTAGTTGGGAGCAAACCATTCTAAAAGCAAGCCCACGTTCTAGTTACCGGGAATGACAGCATGTCAACGCTTCTTCTCTTAGAAATTAAAGGTGTTTTGTGAGTAATGAGCCATTGTCATGTGAACTGTCAGTGTCAACCAGAAATGATATACTCATTTAATAACAGAAAGAGCTTTTATACGACTGTGTCCATGGGATTGGCCGACTTTGATTGGCTACAGCCACCGTTTCGCTTTGCAGATAAAATGAAACTACCTTCAACATAATTTATAGATGCAATTTTGTGGGACAGTCCTAAGCTCATATTTGATATGACAGTTTGAGGGTGTGTGTGTGTGTGTGTGTGCGGGTGAGCCGACATGTAAAAAGTGCAATGAATACAGATATTAAATCTGAAGCTAGTTGTAATTTGAACAGTTGTTAAAAGTCGGCTTGATGTGTTTCAAACTGAGCGACATTTCCAAACACAATATTTTCAGTGGGAACCTGGTCTCCTGCTGCGTGACATCACTCATCATCCTAATAAGATCGCCCACTAAAAACAGGCATTATTAAATAACAAATCAAATCATTGTCCAATTTCAGCTCTACTTGCAGCTTTAAGCGGTAGATTTCTCAGAGATATATGAGATCTTTCTACTATTAACTGTAATAAAAAAGTGGAAAACAGCGCTATAACTTCTGTTGTGTGCCCAGAAAACAAACCTACTAATATCGCAGCACGGGGCTTTAATGAGAACATGAGCTAATGCAGGCCTTTTCTGCAGGTGACACAGAAGAGCAGAAACCTCCAGGCGATAACTGACACTTCTTATGTGATGCATTAAAGTTCAGGGGGAGGCCTGCATGGGTCTCAAATCAAAGAGGAGGAAATTGACCAAAATATCTGTGAGGCAGCGACATTCATCATCCCCAGATAAAACGCGTTCTCTCCATATGGCCGTAATATTTTACAGTCATACAGAGGGGCTTCGGTTGTCGACGGAGTCTGCTTCGCGGTAACTACGGCTGCAACAACCAGTTGGCAGGACACCAGAGTGATTAACGTGACCTTTCTATGAATCCATCCATTTTTATAACACGCTCACAATATTCTCTGAGAGGTGCCGCAGTGGCTTTTTTAGTAATGTACTGCCACGCGGAGTCCTTGCAAAGTTAAGAAAGACTTTCAGGCTGCAGAGTCTATAAAGAGCCCATTACGTGAGCATTAAACGCCAAATAACATGAATTGTACACCAACATGCTGGTTTTGAATGCAACATGACAGTACGGCTCTCTTTAGAGACCGAGGGGTCTTAATACTTAAATGAGCGCTATTAGCGTCTCAGTGGGGACCGCAGCATCCACCAAACTCGCAAATCTGCTCGCAGACTCCAAAACAGCTTTTGTTATGCCACCCCTCTATTGCCCTCCAGTTTCTTACTGATTTACATACAAATTGATCTTGAGGTAAATCAGATGTCACTTTTCTCCGGGTCACAGAGAACACGCTGAGATAATGAAATCAGGGTCCGCTGAGTGCTACACTTGCACAAGCTACCAGATGGGTCTCTGCTTTAATGCAATGCTTCAGTGTGTGTGTGTGTGTGTGTAAGTGTGTGTGTGTGCGTGTACGGGTGGATGCACACACGTGTTGGTGTGAATGCACTTCCATGTGTTTGCTTATGTAAAAAAAAAAGATTTAACATCTTCTATTTATTTTGCCAATAAAAAAAGTAAATGTGTGTGCTCATGTGTGATCATTTCTTTGACAGCTCTGTATAGAATACATGCTTCCCCTGTGACTTTGAAGATTGCTCCGATTCGCGTGGTGAATACATTTCTGTGAGTGCAAACTTCTGTCCACTCTTGCTTAAGAGGCAAAAAAAAATACAACAAAAGAAACCCTGTCCATGTTGGCTTTGCATATTCGTGTTGTTTGCTGCTTTCTCTTCCTTAAGCACTGTGGATAAATGGCGTATAAAGTTCTTTATATTACACCACTTAATCACTTCTTGAATGGATTCCTCCGGGCCTCCCCCTTCAGAAGAATAAATGACAGTCTGTCTTGAAGACGGAAGGACCAGTGAGGTGACAATTAGACGGACAAGAACCTGATGGAGCGTCGCATTGCATTAATGTTGTCTGGGGGAAAAAATAAAAGAGCAAGACATTATGTGCCATATTTCTGTCGTGGGACAGGCTGCCACTGGGGACACTCTGACAAATGATAAGCGTTGATGAAAGCCAACAATAACTGCTTAAAATTGTTGTTAGCAGCTATTTTTAAGATAAGCAAATTCTCAGAAGAGCTTTGAACATTATATAAAATAATTAAATGATCATACAAAGAAAAAAATGCACACGTGTTTGTAATAAATAGCAGACTGTATACTTAGCTGTGAGTTATTTAAAGTTGTGTTTTTCCGTATGCAAGTCCGGATCGATGGGAGGATTATATTTACACTGCAATCTATTAGCCGTAAACTAAGACAACGCAGCTCATCACCCAAGTTCTGGCTCATTTGCATTTCAGTGAAATACAGAAATGAGTTTTTAAAGTTTACTTTTTGTTTGTAAAGCCTTTAATGGTGTACAACTCCATTTTCTGGCCCTACAGGCCACTAAGGTCATCCTCACAGCTCATCTCCACATTGAATCCTGTCCCACATTTGGCAATTTCATAACAAAATGTAAGCTTCACCTTTCTCTAGTTGCTTTCAGTTCTTCCTGAAGCCTCTCTAGTTTCTTCTAATCACCCTGCTATTTTGTGTTAATCAGTTGCCTGATTCCATTCACTTTCCTCTTTTACTCCTTTGCTGTTTTTCTTCCACTTCTTTCTTTTTGTTTTAAATTAGCAATATGCTTGACCTCAGCGATCCTCTTCTGCCTTCATATGTGTTCATCCTTGTCACCTCCTCTCTGCATTTATATGCACCGCTGCATGTTATTAACTTTGTCTTCTCTCTTTTTAGTTTGAGCTTTGTCCTCTCTGTCCTCTCTGTCCTCTCTGTCCTCTCTGTCCTCTCTCTCTCTCGCTGCAGGTATTTCTGGCTCTGGAGCTGCATGGGTTTGATCTGCAGCGACTGGTCCCGCTAACCTGCTCAGTGTTTATGCACTCTTGTTTGTTGTCTGCTGATCTTTACTATCCCTCTTTCCTCTCTCAACCTCCACCCTCACCCCAACTGGTCGTGGCAGATGGTCGCCCTCCCTGAGCCTGGTTCTGCTGGAGGTCTCCTGTTCAAGGGGATTTCCTCCTTTACAGTGTAGCTAATACAGTCGTCCTCAAATATATTCATACCCTCCCATTAAAGAAGGGGGAAAGAAGCAGTCACTGAAATAAGCTGAAATTGACAAAAGTAACAGTAAAAAAAAAAAAAAATCATGACATTGCTTTTGAATTGTGGTTCAACAGAAACATTAAAAAAAAACAAACAAACAAAAAAAACCAATCATGATGTGACCCATAAACTAATATTTTGTTGAACAACTCTTTGAGCCAATCACTGCAATCAAGTCTTTTCTATAACTCTCAATCAGACTTTTGATTTCACTGCTCATCAGCAAAGTGCTCTAGTTTGTCTGGGACAGTTCTGTTTTTTATTTTTTTTATTATTATTATTTTCAACCACAATTCAAAAGCAATGTCTTATTTCACTCAATTATAATTTAGCAATTTTTTATTTATTGTTACTTTTTTTAGTTTCTAGTTATTTGAGTGACTATTGTGAATTTTACCTTTTCTTTAATGGAAGGGTATAAATATATTTGGGTACGACTGTATGCTTCCTTTTATGGATTTTTTAATGTACAATTTCGTACAATCTTAAACGTAATTTTTAACTAAGTCAGATAAATATGTATTGTGTATAATTTTGTATAGTTTCCGGTGTAATATTTAAATTATTCAGGCAAATTCACATCATAAACAACACTACTATCTTAACTCTAATATTTCAATTTGTTAATTTGCAACAGCAATCTTTCTCTACTGGAACGCACAATGGATTTTCTTCATTATATTCTAAATAAATAACACATAACCTTGACTTTACAAAATGATCATTCGTCATTTAGGCCACCATAGCCAGTGAATACAGAGACACATGAATCCAACACACTGTAAAACCAATGCATGGCCACACTGAGATAATAGAGTTTTGAGAAGCAGCAAAACTAGAAGCAGTTTCTGGTGATGGGTTTAGCAATCTCAAGCAAGTTTCAAGTCTTTGATTTTCATGCAGCACCTTTGCTGAATTGCACGAAAACTATGCATAGCTGTCTGGAAGGCAGGGAGCACCTTTAAAACACTGGGAGTTTTGGAAAATGTGTGAAAAACTGAATAAAACATGCACGAATAGGGTACTTGTATAGATCTTTGGTATGTTTTGGTGTTGTTTAAATGCATATGTCCTTCACGGGGGGAAAAAAAAAAAAAAGCAACTACAGCCGTGGTTGACAGTCAAATGAAGATTTAATATAAATGTAGGAGACTCTGCAGACCTTCTGCGTTGTAATTCCTCTTCTTCAAATCATAAATACAATGAAAAGAAAGAGAGGAATGATGTGAGGCCTAGAAATCATCAGTCAGACTGACAGCCTTGAAATGGAACAATACCATGGTCTCCTCCCCTCCTGGGCTACAGACTGTTTTAGCATTTGTTAAATAACTCTTGCATTCATGAGAGTGCTTCCAAGCACTGCCTCTAAACCTCTCCTATGGCAATCAAGGGAACGTGAAAAATCGCTGTTCGCGTCGGACCAAAACACTGGCCCATTACATATGACGCTGAGAGTAAAATAAATGCATAAACATGGACTATGATTAATGCATATGTTGTGGAAGAACATGGTAAAGCTATAAGGGATAAATATTTAATGGCAGTACATTATACTTTATAGTAACTGAGGTTAAAGCATGTTATAACCTCGTCTACGTATATGTAATAATTGATAAATTCTGCTATCAGACGAGCGAAGTTTCTACAGCCGAGCGAGTCGGTATATCTCCCTCCTTCGTAATACTGTCATTAGAGGATAAGAGAGCTCATAATGAAGCAGTAGTTTATTTTACTCTCAGTGGGCAGCGAGGGCAGACTCCGGCCAGTTTTCTGTGCTATGAGGGAAATAAATCAGAGGAACAATAACAAAAATGACCAGAGACCTCTCAGGGGCCAGGCTGAACTACTAAATGTGATAAAAGGTGAGGCAAGACGAGCTCTGAGCCAATGGCGGCGCGGACTTGGCATAATAAATTTAACACAAATTGCTTGCTTTAATTGGGTTCATGATCTGTGGACTGGAGTGTCAGGAGCCTCTAGTAAAAAGGGCTGACAAATGAGACACACAGATTTCCAGCACCGTTTAATACTGTTATAAAGACGGAAAAAATATTGGAGACGTCTGGAGAGAGTGACCGAGCTGGTGCCAGGTTTTGTAATACCTGGATGGGGAAGACCGGGGCCGGCCTCACAGGGACTACTGCGGTCTGTTTTAATGAACTGTGGACCAGGAAGAGGACTGTAGTATCAGTGTATAAACCTCACTGACCATTTTATCTATTATAACGAACTTATTTTAATCACATTTGACTCGTTACTTAACATAAAGTTTGCTGCCAGTCAGAATTTAGAAGCATTAACAATAAACAGCAGCAGCAGAAGTATTAATCAACTCATCATAACTACAAAAAGACTGATTTTTGCAGCAGGCCTTGTACAGTCATTCTCACGGCTCTGTTCTGCTCAACAATGACTAAGTTAGCGTACTACCATAATCTGTAATTATAACTGACTTTTTGAAACATTCTGAGGCAGCATTGAGTTCAACATCTGATTTAAAGGCTCTTATGGAGTTGTTGCCCACTAGCAGCGCTGTGGAGCAACGTTTTTATGAAGTGTGCTGCTGATGTGAAGGTTTTTCCCTCCTATAACGAGCCAGCAAAGGCAAAGAAGAAGAAAATTGCCAGCAAGTAAACGAGGTTGTAAAAAAAATGCATCTGCATTTAAAAAGCAGGTTTTTAAAGTTTTGCAGGAAGAAATGCCGTTGACACATTTGTTTGGTCTCAAGCACACACACAATGCATTTTGCACCTTTAAATATCCTCATCCCTGCTGTAGTATTTGTAGTTTTATCAATGCATAATGAAATAGATGGGCTGCAAGGTGGCGCAGTGGTTAGCACCGTCGCCTCGCAGCAAGAAGGTCGCTGGTTCTCGTCCCGGTGAGGACACCCAGGATCTTTCTGCGTGGACTTTGCATGTTTGCATGTAGCGTTGGTGATTCTAAATTGTCCGTAGGTGTGAATGTGAGTGTGCTTGGTTGTCTGTCTCTAAGTGTAGCCCTGTGATAGACTGGTGACCTGTCCAGGTGAACCTGCCTTCACCCTGAGTCAGCTGGGATAGACTCCAGCCCCCCACGACCCTAGTGAGGATTATAATGTATAGATAATGGATGGATGGATGGATTGATAATGAAACAGATGAGAAGTCATTCTTGCCTCTTTTTTTTTTTTTACTGGAACACTTCCTATGCGACTATTGCCTGTAAAACGCTGGCTTACAAATGATCAATTTGTAACTCAATGAGGACTTAAAATTACATAAAGTGCTGTCATCAGTACAGAATTTCACACAACGTTGTTGCTGTAAGCAAAAATGGAAGACACAGAATGGAATTTGTACCCACTGGTAAGAAATGGAAACCCATATAATTTCATACACTTAGAAATTACCCGCTATGCTGCGTTAATGTGGCTCAAATTACATGTTGCACGTGTTTTGATTAAACTCTCCAGTCGTTGATTAAACCACAACAAACTTTTCTTTGTGTATCAGTTACATATTTTAAAGTGTTTTTATGAAAAGAATCAGTTGCAGCCTTCAAATGGCTTTAATGCAGTTCTGCACAATACATTATTTCAGCATCGACACCACAATGTACGCACATGTAATAATCAGTTTGCAGAAAGCGCAGTATGAAGTGAGGCAAATTAACTCAAACACATAGTGCCAAGACTTTTTTTTTTCCTCTTACATGTACATAATAAAAATTCACAAGGTCCTGATTTTCCATCACTAATCTACAAGTCATATCTGATTGAACACGATTTACTCCAATTCATAGGTTCATGCATACACTGAAGGTTTTTTCTAACTTAGTTCTCAAAACACAGACTTCATGACATGCAGATTCCACATGTGGACAGCAAAATGAGTGAGGAACAAGAGAGAAACATAGAAAAGGAAGATTTGTTTGCAAAATGAAATGCAACATCAGCTGTATGGAAATATGTTAACTAGAATGGAGCATGTTGACCATAAGCAGGTGCTCTGTCAGCAGTGTCTTGGAGATGTTGCTACTACACGAGGCAACACAGCTAATTTGTTTGACCGTTCATTTAAACAGCACCACAAAGCTGCCACATACATAGTTATCCAGTTGATCTGTTAAGAATTCCTCTTTTTTTACATACTGCGAAATATACAGAAAACTACGTATTGCCAAATCATTTTTTCTCAACATCATGCAGCCCTGCTCTAATGTATTTACACCATTGCTTCTTTTGAGAGTGTGCAGATGATCCTGCTTCACCCACCTCTCCCCACTCACTGCAGCTGGAGCACACCAGCTCATGTACAGCTCTGCTCAAAACACTACGCTTCACGATGGCAAGATGTCCATCTATTATCTATACACCGCTTAATCCTCACTAGGGTGCCTATCTCAGCCGACTTAGGGTGAAGGCAGGGGACACCCTGGACAGGTCACCAGTCTATCACAGGGCTACACTTAGAGACAGACAACCAAGCACACTCACATTGATGGCAAGATGTAATTTCCAAAAAAATTCAGCATTACATGGTTGACCTGGAAACCAACTCTCAAGAAGAATGATACAGAAAGCTCTACCCCACAAGCTAACAGGACTGGTTTCTTGAGTTTATTACGTATGAAACCACAGAAATCTGAAACTGTGTTTTCGAGACTGTCTGCAGTTTCAAAATAGAAATACTCAGCCATGGTATTGACGGCTTATTTATGTCTTCCAGCATATAAGAAACATCATTTGTTCATGATAACAAGGTGGAAAAAATAAAAGATTTTCACCCAAAGGGGATAATTTGTGAAACAGTCTGAACATATAAGAGCAGCAGAGGTTCTATTTAATGTTCTAAAATGCCTGTAAAATTTAATGACAGGCCTTGTTTGGATCAGGTTGTAGATTATATTCCTAAAAATGTCTCTACAGTACCCCTCTCTTAGATTGAACTGGTTCTCACCTTTGGAGAAAAAAAAAGGAATTGTTTTTGTCTCCTAGTATGAAAGACAAATTTAGGCATTTTTGGGAAAGTCAGACTTCGAGGCATGATGGCACGCAACATCTGGGGTCATGAGGGAAACAGCATGTCCTCCTACATCCAGAACCAGCAGGACCGCAATGTGACTGACTGGCATACAAGCCAGATTTTAGTGGAGAAGGTCAACCCAATCGGATGTAGAGAAAGTTATTAAACTAGTTTAGAGCAGTCTGAGCATATGGGGGTTCATTTTTGTCAAAATGGACGTATAGGTTTTTAAATGCATTCTCTTGATCGTTTGTGCACCACATACAAAAGCATATTCACTTCTGGTTCACTTCAAATCTCCAAATATTTCCAAGCTTTAGAGGATAAAACTGTCTGTACAGCTAAAGTGAGAAATGTGTGTGATTTGGGTGAACTGATCTATTAATAAATGAGATTATGTACAACTGAATAACAATGTTTTTGGAGTATTAGGCGTATCACAAACAAAGTTAATGCTGAGTAATTGAATAAAACTCTGATAAAGAGCAGACTGTGCAACAATGATTAAATCCATTATTATTTCTCACTGCAGAGGTCATTGCGTAAAAGGCAGTCTGGCTTCCACATCGTGCTGCCTGTGCAGAGCCTCTCGGTCTCCCAGCAAAAAACAGACTGAAATGCGACCAGCAGTGCTGCTCTGCCTCGAGGGCCGGCTCAATGTCAGTTTTGCTCAACAACACACACACACACACACACACGCACCTGCACACAGACAAACACACCGAGGCTGGACGGGGTCCTGGGGCGAAGAGGGATGTGATACGGAAATCCCTGTCCGCTGATATCTTCCTCTGATAACTACTGTATGTGTGAAGGTCATTTGTCCCCTGCTTTGGCGAGACTCTCCATAAATCACAGTGGAATTGGCATGATGGGTATTCACGGAGGCAGCTACTGCCTCCCAGGCTTTCCACTCCCCCATCTTCTCCTTGTCGCCAGTAACCCAAGCAGATGTGTACAATAAATAATGACACATCTGGACAGTTTCATCTATTACAGCGCACTCGGAGCAGACGTACCGCGGCCATCATCCCACCTGATATCTTTCTTTTTGTCAATTTTTTTTTTGTGCCTGACATTTCAGTATATTGAGTTATAGGAAGCGTTATCTATAGTGGCTGCAGATCCAGAATGGTTTGGAAAAGAGGAAGCGTTCCCATGCAGTATTGGAAAAACTGTCAATTAAGAAATAGCATGTTTGTAAGAGTAAAAAAATGTAAGTTCTTCACCTGGTGCTCACTCATAGTATCACTGCAATACAGGATATTTTGGATGCCATTGATAAAGCAGGGCTTCATTTAGCATATTTACTTCCTAATTATCTCATTATTTAGAAATGATGTCATTCACTTGGGAAAAAAAGTTGCAAAAAAGTTCATACCATTAGAAACCTACAATGACAAAGAAATATATCTAAATGTATTAATTTGATATCTACATGACAGACCATACACTGTCCAGTTTCTTTTCTTTTTTTTCTGTTTCTTGGCTGCAAGCAGTTGCCAGGCAACCAGTTGAGACTCCAGGAGGTTAGTGATGGCGGCCAAGAAATAGTTGGATACTGAGCTTATAGAGATGCTGATGGCTGAATTATACTACACGCGATAAGAGCCGGTCTAACTGTTTCCCCCCTCGATTCGGTGTTTTTTTCGCTGAGCTAAGCTAACTGGCTGCTCTCCGTAGCCTCATATTTAACAGGCAGATATGAAAGTGGTATCGATCTCCTCAGTCAGAAGGCAAATAAGCGTGTTTTGCCTAAATGTGAAACCATTTCTTTGGCAACAGATGTCAGATTAATATGGTTCCACACACATTATAGCTGTCTGCGTGACATGTGGCATCTTTTCTCTCAGGCAGTTCATCAGATACAACAGGGAGCAGATTCCAACAAACCAAATGTTTAGGCTGTTAGTGTGAGACACATTACCAATGCTCAGAGGTAGTCTGAAGATGTTTGACTTTTTGAAAAAGCACATACACACAAATGGGGCTTTGTGTTAATTCAGATGCAGTCAGGCAGTCACAAGGCCTTTTTCTGTCCAATCGGGTAAGTCCAGTCCTCCCACTTAGCGAGCGTTCATTCATTCATTCATTCATTCTGCTGCTCCACCAGCCTCTACAGATCCGTAAACCATCACTACTGTTCATCTCCTCTTCAGAGGTCTCTCATGCAGGTTATAAAACTTAGTGTTTGGAGATTTGATCTTACCTTCTAAATGTGGTCATGCCCTCGCCGATCAGTCTTAAAAGTAGGATCGCCAAAGCAGGTAAGTCTGGCAGGAGTTGACGATGATTCTCCTAAATCTTGAATGTCAGTGCAGGTACTCGGAAGACATCCCGATCATTGTCTTCAGGCATTTTTAAAAGCCAGTAAGAGCTTCAGGCAGTCAAATCCATCCTCCAAGCAGCATAGACCATCAAGAACTTTTGATATGTTTCGGCTACTTCAGTTCAAAACTTCACTTCCATATCAGAAAACTTTGGGTGCTCCAGCTGCTCTGCAAACAGCCAAGATCTAACCATCTAAATCCTGCTCCAGCTCCAGGAGTCCTCACACCAAACCTCCTCCAGATGTCCACCAGTCTCTCCTCTAAACACCAAGCAGTCTAATTCAAGCCCCGATACACAATTTATATTTTCTCAGCACCTGTTACCTGCCTACAGCTTCCGGGTTCAAGTCCACTGGCTCCACCCACCAGAGTGACATCATAGCTGAGCCACTTCCTGCAGCTCCAGCGCCCCCTGCTGGTGTGGCCCTCTTCCTCCACTTTCACCTCTGTAGCCACATACCGGCAGGTAATGTTACCGATCCAGTTAAATTCTGTTTAATCTAAATCAGATCTTGGTGGTTGAGTTCAAATTTCAGTTATTTTCCAGGTCATGATTCAAGGCTGTCATTGAATGTTACAATGACCATGTTCAAGGTAGCTCTGAAGTTTACAGATAAAACTCGTATCAGTGTTGCACAATGAAGTTGATCATTGGCCTGATGCAAGAGGCTTAATGCACCAACACATCCACCCAAGGCTCCAGACTACAACTAAAATTATTATTTTTTTGAGTGTGTTAGTTAAAATTTCAAGTGGTCGCATTTGTATGAATAAATCAAGAAGCTGTTTGGTGTTGCCTTTACTGGCATGTGCAGCTTCTATGTTGGCTTTATCGGCGAAAAGTAGTGCTTTTATAACTTCAGTGGCTCTGTCAGTCTGTTCCTGTCTGATGAGTCAAACAAGCTGTTGTGTGTTCCAAAGATAAAGGCGGCTGGTGGAGAAAGATTGGTCCCTTGGTCATCTTGGACAATTATGACATTTAAATGCACTGTTTCACTCTTTTCAAAGTAAGTTTTGGTCTCACACTTGTCTGAACACACGGCAGCCTGCACAGCCTGGTGAGGCGTTGAGGGAACATTGATAAATTTTGTTTATCAATAAGCAGATGTTCTGCAATTGTAATAATTACAATTTAATTTAGCAGATGCTTTTATCCAAAGCGACATACGCTTTAATACACCAATGATGATGGAGCTGCCATGCAAAGTGCCTGCCTGCCATTGAGAGCAACTTCAGTGTCTTGCCCAAGGAAACTTCAACTGTGAAGGGGCGGGGGTTCAAACCGCCAACCTTGTGATTAGAGGACAACCCGCTCTACCACCTGAGCCACAGCTGCCCCATGCAAGTGAGGTATTTCGGCTGTGACAAGGTGTAAGTGCTACCAGTAAGAGAAAAAAAAATAAAATAAAGAAAGTTATACCGGAGCCCTACTCTTTGCCAGCTTTCTTCACCTATGCAACCACAGATCTTGCCTTGGGGTAATTAGAACAGCAGGTACAGATGGAACAGCGGTGCAATGGCTAGCACTGTTGTCTCACAGCTTTAACGTCTTTCTACAGGAAATTGCATGTTCTAAGTGTCTGCATGGGTTTTACCAGGTGCTTCAGGTTCATCCCACCGTCCAAAGAGGTGCTGAGGTGAATTGATGATTCTAAATTGTTTGTAGGTGGGAATGTGAGTGCACCTTGATGTCTGCATGGCCCTGTGATGGACCTGTTCAGGTGTACCCTGCCTTGGCCCAAAGTCAGCCTAGATGGGCTTCAGCCAACTGCGACACTACAGAGGATAAAGCAGTGTATAGAAAATGGATAGATGGTACAGGAGCTCATTAATGGAAAGTGGATTTCCTAGAAGGAGTTTGTTGTAAACAGGAACCACATTTTGTTTGCAGTCAAAGTGACTTTGGTTGTTTATTGCCAAAACAACAACAATGACAACAACAAAAACTGAGTTGGTCTCCCCATAGTAATCAATCAGTATAATAATAATATATAGAATAACATAGCTTAGAATAATTGATTTCAGAGATTAACCTGACTACTTTAAATATGGGGTAAGACCCTATTTCATTAATAGTTATGAGATGATATATTACATTGAGGTTATTTCCATATGTAAAAATATAAAATAGAGTTTAATTTCCACATTTAATAATACTGTGGCATCTTAGCTACAACAAACTAGGTGGGTTAATGTCCATAATTAATAACACCATAGGGTCTTAGCCTTACTAAGTATTACGGTCAGGTAAAGTTATATTATATGTGTTAGAGAGGCTTAAACCATTGCTTGTACTCTGGTAAATTCATGCCATAATACCGCTATTGGGACTCAACACAATGCTTGTTCGATAGTTTGCACTTCCAATCATATCCCTTTACTGAAGAGCACTTTGGCTTATGTTTAAAACATGTTCTTGATTTAAACACATTATATTTGACTTCATCTCTAGATTCCAGCAAATGAGCATCTGCCCCAGGGCAAGTTAGATCTATTTAGAGAAGTTGTATATCACCTCAATCCATGATGAAGTATGACCATATGGTCTTTGTTAGGACACCTTAACCATGCAACATTAATCAATTCTCAGGCAGCTCTTTTGTGTCCAGACTACTCAGCCTTTCTAAATTGTGAATAAGTTGCTCATCATCTTGACATGAAGACTCATGGTCAGGTTCACAGCAGGTCACCGTTACAAAGGCACCGACACAGCATAACCTCCTTTTATAGTGACGCACATTGGTCATCTCAAGGTTCATATCTGATGCTGTTGCCTCAGCAGGTTTTAGGGATCTTATTTGATAACAAACATTTTCAGATGTATGGCCTAGGAGCTTCCATCCTTGCCCGCTCGCTTCCAGCCTGCCACTCTGTCAGAATCTATTCCCCTACCTGCAGGAAGGTAAACGGTAGAGGAAGCATCATCGTGTTTTGCTTCAATAAAGCATCAGTCAACATTAAGAGTGCTCCTCGGTCACATCTGTGGTCCAACGTTTCTCCCTGCAGCCTGTCTTACCAACATTTGACCAAACCAATCGAGTCCAAGCATAATCTGGTTCAATATTTCTCTTACCTCCTCCTCCTCTTGAGTCTTAAAACTTAATTTCTGAGTTTAGTTTCATTTAAGACAATTAGACCATGCAGCTTCTAGCTTTCTTACTAAAGGATACTGTTACCTCCTCTGCAGTGGACCAAAGAAGTTCCTCCAGAAGGCATCAGTTAACATCTTATTACACAAGGTCTGGGTATTAAGTCTATATGTAGATACACTCTTAGAACAGTTCTTGATGTGACTTACGGTGTTTCCTCCATGTGGGGAGTGGATTTCACACACTGAGAAACTGTATCCCTTGATGACCTCACTATATTTCTTTTCTTAAAATAAGCATAAGCAATCCATTAACCGTAGACTTACAAAGTTGATTAATATTATAAAGGTGCTTCAATTTTCATTACCAGCACTCATATGCTTTCTGTTCATTCTCTTCTATGATTCGGTGTCTGGGCTGGTTAACCGGTGCAAGCAGAAATGAGCCAATAGAAAGGCGCGGTCCAGGCCATGGTTTACTCGCCTCCACATCCCAACGTCATGGTCTCTCCTCTAAGTTACTTAACCTATTCCTTCCACTCATCCTACACAGCATACAGAGCTCAGAGGCCATGAATAGTTCATTAAGACATAATCTGTTATAACTACATGTAATTGGGGCACTATTTCATATCAGTTCATGATGGTGCCGCTGATCCCCTCATCCAGATGTGAAGGTTGTGCATGCTTGCAAGAATTCAAAGGAAATGTGTCATTCTTGACCCCACACATAACCTCATATAGTTTATTTCCTTTGTATCAAGTCACTATAATTGTGTCCTGCAAGAGGTGCATCTGTTTGCTGCTGATTCGATGCATTCAGATGAAAAGGTCACGCTTGTCTCTACACATAGGCTAATTTCATTGAATTCTATTTCATTTCAAGGTGACTCTGCTCATCTGCTCCCATCGGGATTGCAGAGACCGCCTGTGTCATGCTTGCTCAGACTGTTCCAGAGCATCACTCGAGCAGAGTCACTGCCAAACACAAATGAATGTCGTTCTGAAATAAATGGTTAAATCTGACCAAGTGTCCTGTCTCAATAGGTTACAGTTTATTCCTTTAGCATGAGAAAGACTTAATAAATATATTTTATTTCAATATAACTTTCCCAATTCTAATTAAAACAAATGTATATGGCACATGTAAAAACAACCTAAGTTGAGCGAAGTGCTGTACATGTTTACAGATAGGCAACACAAAATTATGTGCAGACTAACAATCTGAAAATATAGAAGACAATATAAATTATGAATGTACAGACAATATAAAACTATACAACTAGCAAAATCAATTAGTAAAATGAAATAAAATAGTCTTAAATACTAAAAGAGGCTAGCAACTTGTAAGATCCGTTTATAGAATAGAAATAAATATGAAACAGTAGGACTATTAAGAGCAACCAAAGGCGGTGAGGTTTTTCTTGAAAACATCCATAGAGGAGGAACATTTGATTGAAAGATGACGTCTGTTCCAAAGCTTTAGAGCTGCTCCATCTCCTTCATCCACCAGCCTTGAGCCTCTAAAGCTAAAGGCTACATACTTCACTTACTGCTACCCAGTCATCATTGGGTTTCAGTAGGACTGCATCCATAGATCAGTTCCATACAGTCTATTATTGGTGTACCTCTTTTTGAGCCACGTATTTCTTGTGAGACTCACTTTTACTCTGTCACTTCATGGTGTATTCTCCCCCCACAAATATAACTTCACCCAGCTATAAGTAGCTTCCCAGCTTTGCTAAATGTCTTTGCATTTTCTTTTCCATCACATTTTGCTTAATGTGCATAGTTTGTAACTTTGTGTTGACTCACAGTTTTCCCCACTGGGTGTAAGCGTAGGCAGCAAAGACGGTGACAGGTTAACCTGCACTTGACCCACCTGTGAGCAGTGTGATTGACATCAAACACAGCCCCATGATGACAGCCTTCCCCTGCTTTCTTCAAAGCTGCTGGATGAAAGCCAGATTTTTGTCCTGCACTGAGTGTTGACTTGGAAACTAGGGCCAATCAACATGCGGGACATTGATTCAAAACGAGAGAGACGTGAGACAAGGGATGAAAATGCTGCGTAGTCGCTCATAAAGCAGGAAACCTTGTCATGCTGTATCAGGGACATTTTTGTGTTCCTGTGTCTAATGGTACATTCCATTTAAACTGGGAAGTAAGATTTTCTGAATTTCTAGTTGGGAACTTTAATTGGAATTCATTCCATAGTCAAACTTCTGGCTCAAAACGTTGGAAGATCCAGACCTCAAAATTTTAAAAGATGGTTGCTTTGATAGGATAAGATAAAACTTTATTCATTAAAGGAAATCTTGTGCCAGATAAAGACAAAATGACAAAAGAAATGCAGTGCCTAAAAAGTAGAGAAGCAATAAGAGGCATTAACAACATAAAATAGGCTAAAATAAGGCTACAATAGAACAATAAAGAATAATTCTGATAATTATACTGAGGTAATAAGTAATATTATGCATGAAAAATGAAATACTTCAAGTTGAAAATGCAATGAAATAGTAAATAAAATATTACACATGAAACTTCAATATTCCACCAGTAGTGAAAGATGTATTAATGTCATGTTTTTTAGCACTTCTGTCTTTTTTGGATGTCATTAAATCACTTGTACATACAGTATATTCACATAAGTATTGCTAACAGTGGCTAATCTGAAAAAAGATGCTCCCTGAGGTGTCAATGTGGGTTTTGCGACTTGTTTTACTGGAACATAGTCAATTCAGTAGTGATGTATGAGGTAAAAGGTAGGCAGCATTAAAAGGTACAATGAATAGCTCACTGGTTTGAATGTGACAAAACATGAGGACGTGATATATTTAGTCTAACTGTACAAAGTAACAGGCAAAAATATACTGATTCTGGTCTTGAATTTACCTAAAACAGAGCTGCATTTTTTTTTAATCGTTGTAAAAAATCCATTTCCATACAATTTATTCACAAGCTTGAATCTTAAAGCAGTCCTTTATTTAACCTCAGCACCACGATGCCTTTATCTTGTTTCACATACAACACAAAGACACACCAAAGGCATGCAACCAGGCTGAACCAAAATCGTTTTCTCGCATTCTCATGCAGATGGCAGTCGCTATGTGTGTTGTGCATGCACGTGCGCGAGCATCTGCCTGTGTGTGTGTGTGTGTGTGTGTCCCTGTACACGTGCGTGAACAACACATACATAGGAAGTATGTGTGTGTGTGTGGGGGGTGTACTTATGAGAGCGGCAGGTTTGGCCCCCGAGGCGATGACAAAGCGATCAAACTCTATGTGTCACATATAAATTGCTTTGACCTTTTTTTCCTCTCAGACTCATGGCTCGATGGCAACAAGGGACATTTTACCCAACTGGAAAGAGTGCTCAAGTCCGCAAAACATGAGGAAATGGCAAGCTAGAAAATTAACAGTGGTAAGTGTTTGTCCTCTACGGGGTCAAAACACACCACTTTGTTCCCTTGTGTTTATGCTTTGCCAATTTCCCAGAAGACATCTGAAAAACCTTGAGCATTTATTCCATCGCTCTGTGTTCTGACGGAAAATTGAATTTACTTTATCAATACAGACGGTATGATTGTGGAGACAAAATGTTGCACTGTATCAGGAATTCTTGCTGCAACCAGCAGACAGGTCAGCAGTGTTAATTCATTTGCAACGGAGCTGCCCACTTATGTGGCATTTACCATTATACCTCTTAAATCCATTAAGTAGAGTGGCCATTTTGTTTGGGAGCTCCCGGTTGTCACACTCTTGACCACTTTAATACATTTCAGTTCTTGATGGCTGCATAAGTAGACTTCATAAATGAACCTGTTGTCTATGGTGGCCATCTGGCCAGAAGTCATGTATATAAATGGACCTCGAGACACTTGACTTCTGTAGCTATCAGCCATGATTACTCTCTTGGCCTAATACAATATTCATGCATTAGAGTAGGCATGCATTACTTTCTTTCTCCTCCTCATGCTGCCATCGGTAATTGAAATTTCTGAAGTGCGGCATGTTTAATAATGGAATTAATTTCCCATGCAATGTGTATATGATTGACCATGCACAGGGAGCAGAGGGAACGGGCTCCATTTCCAGAGAGCAGGAATAAATAGCAGGCTGTGAGCCATATTGTTAGATTTATGAATTTGCGATAGAAATAATGATAATAGCATTATTTAAGGTGATATTTATGATGATCATTTTAATTACTTTGTGTATAATTTAATTAACTGCATCACCGCTGCAACGAGGAAATATATTTTAATGCAATTTGACTGAAAGGACTGTCTTTGTAGATGGCAAGTGACGTATTTCTTGCCAATAAGCACCTCTCGCAGAAAAAGACAGAAGTGTGATCGTTTTTCAACACATATGGCGCAGCAGTTGTGAGAGGAAGAAAGCGAGAAACAAAGGGGGGAATACAAAGAAAAAAAGGTGGTGAGAAAGCATAGAAATATTTTTTAAATGCTGTAAAATAAATGTAAAAGAAGCAGGAGGGTGACTGAGCTCTTTGTGAAGGCTAATGATCAAGCTGGTTTGACCTCTCAAGCATTTAATGTGGAACAGATTGTTCCTGGCAAGACAAGTCCAAATGACAGGCCATCAGGGGGAAAGAACAAAGGAGTAGCTCTCACAAGAACAGTGTTCACAGGGGCATGGCCGTGTTTTATAAAGGCAGGAAATAAATCTGTTTTTTCAAGATTCTCTGCATAGATTTGTTTCCCAGCCACATTTTGATTACAAACCAGTTGTCAAAAAAAAAAATCTCCTTTTTCTTTTCTTGTTAAACTCCAAAAAAGGGCAAAAAATATCATGCAAACCACAAAATGCATGTAAAGCCGTGCAGCTATAAAAAACAAAAGCGGAAATAAATTAAAATCAAAAAACGAGTCCACAGCGGCCATCCAAGATCGTTCTCATTTATTAATTTGTGAGGAAAACACAGGACAAGCGCGCAATTAATTTCGCTGCTTTACGGTTGACAGCAAGGGATGAGGTGAGCACAAGGGGAGGGGTCAGTGCAATGAGAGTGTGATGAAAACAGTGGGCTCAGCACAATAATGCCGTATGCACCAGCCAAGACATATTAGGCTAATGAAATGTTTACAGGCTGTAATTGTTGTAATGAGAGGACAGATTGTGAAGAAGGGTGAGAGAGATGCAGCAGCAGCAGCAGCAATCAAGGAGTGTGGAGAAGAAACCAGGAGAGTGGATGAACAAAAATGCGGGAAAAAGCTGAGATAAAACTGAGAAAAAGGGATATTTTAGTGCAGAATTTCCAGAACCTGTGGGGAGCATTTTTATATTCTAATAGAAGTTTAAACAGGAATTTCACCAGAATTACCCCAAGTGACATTTTCATTATGAGCACATCCGATGATAGGATTTTGCAAATTCTCACTACAAACACCGAATTGCACGACTTTATAGTTTTTTCTTTCTATTCGGTTACTTTCTCTCTCTGAGCACGCCCAAGGTATTTTTATGAAAGCAAAGAAACTTGGGCTTTGAACACAAAACGCTTCATATTTCTGTTCAGAAAATGTGAAAATAGCGGCAGTTTAGCAAGCAGAATCTCAGAGTCTAGTAATTTCCAATAAATAACCCAAACCCTTCCAACTACAAAAGGTTGCCGCCCACACATTCTCTGACAATTTCGCAGTTCAGAAACGAAATACCAACAAACACTAACGGATCATAAAAACGCCAGGATGCGGTGACGAACACAAATAATTCAAAAACCCGGAATGAGTGGGTGGAGGGAAAAGTGAGCGGGAGAGACGCACAAAAGGTGAGAAAGCATCAAAGAATGACAAGAGTGGCAGAGGAAGGAGGATGGGGGGAGTTACATAGAGACATTTAGGGGCAAACTGAGTTGAAGACAAATACCCAATGGTTACATCTCTTATCGTGTCAAGTACATTTCCATTTAAAGTGCTTGCTTAAACACCCATGAAGAGGTGTTCTCCAGCCGCTCTGCACTCAGTAATGACTGGGGAGTCTCCCAGAACCCTCAAGCCTTGCAGGACTCGTGTTCTTCTTTTAAAAAAAAAAAAAAGAGAGACCCTGTCAAATGCAAGGCCAAAATTCACTCTCCATCGCCACTGTTTCGCTCTCCGCCAAATCCCGAGGGAATATGCAATATTTACTCCGCTGTGTTCAGCAGCTAGTTGCTAACTTTGCGATTTGTTGCTGTGCAGGTAGTGTATAGAAGGTGTGTTGGAGTATTTTCTTGTGCTCAAAACAGCTGGCTGAGTCTGGAAACGATGCTGATGAGGAGCGGTGAGCCCGAACATATAGAGAAAAGTTGCAGGTCATTAAGTCAAAGCAATGAGCTGAAAGACACTAAAATGCCCCGTAGAACTGGAGGAAAGTGCCAGAATCGCGCACTAATTCCTCTGCCTTCACGTTACACATATAGCCAGCGCGTGATGTGAGCCGACGGAACAAGTGTCAAACTCACATTAGACCTTTTTCATACGAGCTCCGTGAGTCATATAAAAGGGTCTCGTTCTCTCGTGAAACTCAAGACTGCTGCGTGTTTTCATACACTTCAGTGATAATGATTGAGAGATGGTGTGATGCCGGCACGTTAGCGTTAAAGAGCGGCGCTGCACGAAGGATGCTGAACTGCTGGTGGTTGGTTTGCGGTCGTTTTACCTGCAGAGGGAGTTTTCAGTTTGCATCCCCCCCTCTTCGGCTGATGCTGCTGCAGCTCATCCATAGTTCAGTGTCCCAGCTGCAAACATCACACCCTCAGTCTCTGATCAGCATCTCAGGAGACTTTAATCATACATTGCTCTCTACCATCTCCCCACATTCAGCCAGTATGTGGACTGGCCAACCGGAGACAGTGGGGCCTTGGACCTGCTGTGTGCGGGATGCATATTACTTAATTATTGCTATTTTCTTGTACTTTCTATATTTTTGGATGCTGCTGTGGTGTGTAAATTTCCCTCAATGGGGGATCAATACAGTATATTCTATTCTATTCTATTCTATTCTATTCTATTCCTAACCTGAGAGCTACACTGAATTACATCTAGTCACTACCAGATTAAAGGGAACTCTTGATCACCCACATATACATGCACCATTTCTCTCTCCCATCTCTTGTTTGTTTTTTTGCTAGTTGGTTAAATTGTTGAATTTATTTCCTTTTCCTGGTTACAACATCCCAGAGAACAGGATGACTTGGGTAGACTCCCCCCACATCCTGGTTTCACCCGCTTCACTGTGCCAGCCCTGAAAGGGGCCACTAGTCACTTGACCCATTGATAATAGAAAAGAAAAACTGATTAGCGCAGCGTTAAAACGAGACAATTATTGCGTGATGAACAGCGGCTGCTGCCCCCTCAAATGACACGTACGGAAAATGCAAATGCATCTCGTTCTGTTCCACGTAGACATGAATTGGAGGCAAATTTCGGTGCGGCTGCTGCGTGACAGCTGCGCTTAAAGACTCCACCCTCGCTGGCAGGACAGGTTGGCACCAACAGACAATAGAACCTTTATTCACAGAGGACATTTTAACTTGTCATAGCAGGAAAAGCAGGCAGGCAAGAGGAGAAGTGGCTCCACCATTATGTAGCATTATCCACCTGAAGTTATTGGTCACACCAGACCAAGTGAGTCTAAAACTGTGAAAGTGCTGAATGAATTGATTTCAACAAGGATGACCTTTATTGCTTGTGAACTTTTCTTTTGTAAGGGAAGAAAAGTCCATTTTAGTTTGAAAAGCTCCAGTGAAAATCAAGTTTTTTACCTTGTTAACCTGCACCACAGCGAAGTATTTCCCCCTTTTAAAACTGCAGCGTACCAATGACACAGATCCAGACTTCCAGCACCAAACGTAACTAAACTAAGATCCTGCCAGGTGACAAACATGTTAGGAAGCCCTGGCTGCCTCCCTGACAAGATGCATTCATTTTGTGTAGAAAGGTGGACATAAATCATGCACCATTATGTGTTTATTAAATTTTATAACTCCAGTGGTGAGAGGCAGGATTGCACTTCACATTAAAGTTAAGTTTTAAGTCATTTAATTAAAAAAAAATCATAATATATAGAACAAAAATCAAGTTCTCAATGTCATCACCTGTTAGTTTAATCCTAGTTGAAACTGTCTTATGCCAGATAGTAAAGGAAGCACAAATCTTGTGGTTATTTTGAATGTTCTGTATTGATGATGGGGTTGCAAGGTGGAGCGGTGGTTAGCACCGTTGCCTCACAGCAAGAAGGTCGCTGGTTCGCGTCCTGGTGAGGACACCCGGGATCTTTCTGTGTGGAGTTCCTCCCATAGTCCAAAAACATGTTGAGGTTAATTGGTGATTCGAAATTGTCTGTAGGTGTGAATGTGAGTGTGCTTGGTTGTCTGTCTCTAAGTGTAGCCCTGTGATAGACTGGTGACCTGTCCAGGTCACCTTAAGTCAGCTGGGATCGGCTCCAGCCCCCCCAGCCACCCTAGTGAGGATTAAGCAATGTATAGATAATGGATGGATGGATGTGTTGATGACAGATTGTGGATCTATGAATTGAGCCATTGTTGGAGGAATTTTACCCCTATTCAGGACTTTTGGGGTCTTTTGGATCCCAGGCCATTTAGTTTTGGTGACAGATGTTGTTTTTTTAATTTTTGAAGATAAAAAGAGGAACATTTGTCATCCATTTGGAACCAAAAATGCGTCAACTTATCAGAAAATGTATTTAACATGGTATAAATGTCTATAATGAATACCAACAAATATTTTGCACGTATTCTTTCTTCCCTTCAATACTTCTGACCTGACTGTCCAGTATGAACTGCTAAGGCAGGCCCCCTGTCCTGTATATATGAATCTACTGGGAGAGAAAACGAGCAACGTTCTGCTCTGACGGCGGCCCGACTCAGCACCGCGCTAACTGTAGGAGTAAGTGTTTGAAAGTTTTTCATCCAAGTTTCTCCCTTTTGTTTTTGTATTTCCTTCTATTTTCATGGGGGGGGGAAATGCTCTCTCTATATGTTCTTTTAATGCATGGAGATGAGGTTTTAGGGGTTTCATCAATCGCCGGAAAGAGAATGCCAACAGTAGGCGATTTTACTCCAACATGTCACATTATCATAAAGTCTTTGGTCTGCGGTGTAGACCGAGCGAGTCTGAGAAAGGCGGAATCTTCCTAAATCTGAGCCGCATTCACCACAACATTCCTGCTGACTGCATTCAGCATTGATAATCCTGTCACTCCCCGCAGGTCCAGGTATTAAAATGCAGTGCTGATGTTTGCCTTTGTGAAAGGCCTTTATTATTAAAGTGCCCTCACCTGCTAACACATTACAGCCCGTAAACAACATGAATGATGTGCTGAGCGCTGCAGCCTAACACACATTTATTAAATTACACTTTTCAGCCACACATCAGCTTTCTCCTTTGATTCATTTCCTTTAATGAGTTTGCTGATGTAGACTGGCATGCTGTAATGAAAAGGTAAAGACAAGCAAGCAGGAGAGCCATAAATAAGTCTCAGAGCATGAGGAATAATGACAGGAGTTTAATGTCCAATTAGATTAAAAGGCTCTCTGACACAAAAGCAGGATGCTGAGTGCATTGCTCAATGAGCCCGTGAGCGACATTGATTAACGCTAAACTGATCTATTACTCTCATCCATGGTGCTGATCAACAGCTCTACCTGCCACTTCTCTAACACTATAAATGTGGGCATGGTTGTACCTATATCTGCGCGTGCACATTTGTCTACCTATTAAGTGGGTTATAGATTAACAAAACTGGCAACTAACGTACAAGAAATTCTACCAGTTTGTGTATTTTTCAAGGTTATTCTCTTGTTTCCTTTAAACAAACTAAATAAGTTTGTGTCGTCGCTGATGTGAGCTTCTTAAGGAGAGTTTTCTTCTTGTGAAGTCTCGCCGAGACCCCATAACATTCCACATTATTGGCCTTAGTTGAATGCTGGTGAGATGAGATGTCTGTCTATCATCATATTTGTTTTCAGACACTTGTCAGCCTCGGCTTGCATCTTCCATTTGAGCTGAACATGAGAGGGAGGTTGCGGAGGAGTTCAAATCTGCTTTGCTGCAGGGGGAGGAAACTACCTTGTAGTTGTGGTTCCTCATTATTCTGCTGACAGTGCTTTGTGGATCTTTTCCTCTGTTGAGGAGAGATAGACGGGATGATGAGAGATGTCCTACTGTGGAGGAGTATGTCAACACCTTTGACATATAACACGGTTTACATTAACATTCACAGTTCACAGGATGTGGTGCGCTCGGCGCCGCCGAGATCAAAGACGCCACATTATGTAATAAACTGTATTGTATGTGTACAATGTGTAGCTTCCTATAAGGTCTGAGGCTTCTCTCTGGGATCTGCGCAGAATTTATTATAGGCTAGAATCCATGTGTGACTCATTAATAACATACATGAGAAAATGTTCGCCGTCTCCTGCTAGACTTTTCTTATTTTATTACAATGGAAATGCACGTTAAATCCTTCTAGAGTTGCATAGTCATTATTGTTCTAAGGCTGATTTTCTAATAAATACAGTATGTGTCTCATCTCATTACCACAGTTCAGGCATTGAGGGAATATTTTTCCCCCAGCCTACTGTTAGACTAAACAGCAAGAAGGGGGGAAGAAAAAAAAAAAAAAAGCTGCATTATGCTTCTGCCAAATGCAAAAAGACAAGGGCTTGAACTAGAGTGGAACATTGATTCACAATGGGACAAACTAAACTGGGGTGGTACCAAATTACAAAGAATAACATCGAGTCACTGTTAATACTGTCTCGCTGTCAGAGCCTTTCTGAGCCAAGAAAACCAAACAGTTTTGAGTAGGCTCACTCCCATAAAGCGCTACCTAGATGATGGCTTATCCTCTCAAGAGTGTTGTTTTAAATAAGGTGATTTATCTTTTGTGGACGTGCAGCCTCATCTGCCAAACTCGATTCCAGACGGAATTAAAATTGTATGTCCCAACTTTTATATGCTTAAAAACGTACTTATTTGTAATGTAAGAAGCAGCGATTACATGTCTGGGGTGACTGATTTTATTTCATTTACATGCAGTGTGTCATGTGTAAGAGGAACTGTTCTTGGTTTAACATTTAAGTCAATACCAATGAGTGTGTTGCAGCTCACCGGTGAGGGATTGTTGATATCCGTGGAGGTCAGGAGACGCTGACCTCAGCTTCCCTGACAAGCGTCTCCGTTCTACAGTACGGAAACTGCCTCATCAGTGATTTGAAAGAGGATGAAGCCAACATGAGTAAACCAGGTAAGTTCAGCAATCACACACGAGATCGTCTCCTTGGCCTGATGTCTCTCGTTACAATTATTAGAGGACAAACGTGTGAAAAGCAATTTGCGTAATCTGCGTCGCAGTGATCATTCTTGGTTCTCACAGTCCGCATTCAAATTCAGCTCGTGTAAACTCATTTACATGGTCCCGTGTATTATTGCTTAATTACAGCATGCCAGTCACATAATGTTTTGATTACATAGGTCTACTTGCATCTGAAATTGCTGCTGCCACACAAAAAGCCTGGAGTCATATCCACATCAAATCACGCCGTAGAAGATTGTGATGAGTGGTTTGGAGGATGCACAGTCTTTCTCCGTTATATGAACTAGTCTCAGTTAATCATTCAGAAAAATGCCTCAAGAATGTGACTTATTAGCTGATAGAATCTATTTTCTCACGTTGTCCTGGTTTGTTTTATTCAGTTGTATAATGGATAAGAGATGGACGCCATGTCTCTCAAACCATCCCTGCACCTCTTGGAACATGTTTTCTAGTTTTTGAGCCATCACAGATTCCTCTGGACACCACAAACGCGACGAAAGATTGTTGTCTTTTCATGGGGAAGTCCAACATTTGAGTATATTTTTGCTTTTACATGGAAACTTTAGGGTTCATAGCAGTTTGTCCGATTAGATTATATGGGGGGTTTTTTTGGTGTAGAATTATGACTTTGTCCTGCAAATGTCCTTTGTGAGATGCACACTGCGACTGTTGTTGCATTTATTTGGTCTTGACCTTGCTGAGGGTTGTGTTTTTAAGTACATTTTAGTTGATGCAATCGTGGATTTATGGCGCATAAGAGAAAGGAGGAGTACCCTGAACTAACAGACGCACAGTCCTGATATATTATCATGTTATGAAGAGTTGTGTGGAGTTGATATCTGGGTCATGTTGTCTTTCTGTCTAAGCATGTAGCACACTTAAGGTCTAGACTTTACAGAGCAAGCAGAGGTTTGTGATAACTCTGTATGTAACTGGATCCATGTTTTTTACTCGTGTTTAGATCGGTTTTCTCAACATTTTAAACATACGTACTTTGCAAAGACATTTCACACACATGCACGCATTCCCCACCATGTTTTACATTTAACGTCAGCGTCCACTTATCTGGACGTACATCAGAATTTTAGGGAGGCTTTTAAACAGCCAAGAAAAACAACCTGTGAATTTGCACGTTTTTTTTAATGGCATCATCCATCCATCCATTATCTATACCGCTTAATCCTCACTAGGGTCGCGGGGGGGCTGGAGACTATCCCAACCGACTCAGGGTGAAGGCAGGGGACACCCTGGACAGGTCACCAGTCTATCACAGGGCTACACTTAGAGACAGACAACCAAGCACACTCACATTCACACCTATGGACAATTTAGAATCACCAATTAACCTCAACATGTTTTTGGACTGTGTGGGAGGAAGCCAGAGAACCCGGAGAGAACCCACGCTGCACGGGGAGAACATGCAAACTCCACGCAGAAAGATTCTGGTGCCCCCAACGGGACACGAACCGGCAACCTTCTTGCTGCGAGGCAACAGTGCTAACCACCTGCACCACCTTGCAGCCCCTTAATGGCATCATGGTGAACATAATTCTGGTTCCTCCTCCATCCTATTAATTTAGCTCATCTAAGAAACTGCAAGCCACCACATTTTACTAAGTTCTAAATGCCTTAAAAACACATTTGCAAGGTTTCTCACCTTCTGGACAATATTGAGTAATGTGAAAGAAAGAAAAAATATTCTATATAATCCTGCCCAGGGAGAGCAGAAAATAGTGCAGTATTAGCACTGTTGCAGCAGAAAGCCATTCAGGTACATTTTTCCATATAGGTTTGAATCAATTTGTCTTTTCACTCTTCATAAGTGCCTCGCCTAGCCAGTGTTATTGCTTAATTTATTTCTTGGCAGTGGATAAAGTCACATACACACACCCACACATTTCTATATCTGGAGCCTCCCTTCCACCTCTTCAGAGCGTTCAAACTCCACATCACCAAGACAACTCCACCGCCGAGCTCTCAGCCAAGTTTCTTCCACTTTCTTTTGACAGTTCTTCTTTTGTTTTTATTTTACTGGAAGATTAATTTCTAATAATACACGTGTGAGCTCATCGTTTCGGCTCAAGCATCCTAAATATTATGATAATTTATTGTTGCTGGAGATGTATTCCACATAAACAAGGCGTCGCACGCAGGAGAAGCAACATCCATCAAACCCTCGGTGATGGTAGAGAGCTGGTTTTGTGGAGCAGTAAAAAATCACAAGTTGCATTGTTCTAATGGCAGAAAAAACTTAATTAACTAGGTGAGCCTTGAGGGATCTTACAAAATGCCTCCCCAAGCAACAGTAGAGAGCAAGAATGACCCCCAGCTACCACAGACCTGCTTACTGATACAGAAAATATGATTGCTTTTCATATTCCAGTGAATTTTCAACATTTTCCCATTTTACCTCAGGACACACAGACGCTCCGAACACATTAGAATAGGTGCGTTGCAGGAAAAGGGGCAGCGCGTGTGGGCGTTATTAGCTAAATGAATTTTAATAAATAACACTTGAAACATAATGAAACATAAGACAATATGAAAGATGAGATTAAATGCTTGTTGGAGTATGCAGGACAGATAATGGGATACAGCGGTGAAACAGATGAGTTTAAGGAGGTGCGTAATACCGCGTGTTCAATTTATATGTAAATCAATCCACCTAATAGAATGACCTCGACCAGGTGCCAGAGGATAGGAAAACGATCCCACCCAAAAGCGTTTCTGAATTTTGAATTCTCATGAGCTTTTACGGGGGGAACACGGTGTCGGCCCAGTGCTACAATAACCCATTAGAGAACAGGCTAATGAGGTGATTTATTCCGGTTACCACACAGCACCTACAACAACCTGCACAATGCACGTCGGTGGCTCGGCCTGCGCTGGGTGCCCCCCTATGCTGGTTCCCTTCAGCGGGGGAGCGGGTTGCCCTTTCCACCCCTGTATGTGTGTGTGAATATGAGGTGGATGGATAGCTGACAAACATTCCACAACTACCCGCCACTGCTCCCTGTCACCTTTTCGTCCTGCGGTTGTCTGACACAAAGATACTATATGTCAGTCACACTGACCCTCCTTGTTAGAGAGACAGCAGAGGATAATCAGGAGAGAACAAATGATGTGTTGCGAATCCCCTGCTGGGTGACATTTGACCGTGCACGTACTGTAGACGGGGCAGCCTGTCTACCTGACGTCTGTAACCTGCTGCAGCTGCCGCAGAGATGAAAAGTGGATTGTGTGCGAGCAGGAAGCCCCGTGCATATCGCCACAATTTGTTTAAATTAGGAGTTTTTTTCTTTTTATAGAAAAAGATATGTTTTCTGAGGAGCAAAGTCGCTACAGTCCCTCTGTCTATCAGTCACTAATGGTGTGGAGCAGTGGGAGGCTAGGACACCTGCGTCTGCCGCCTGATAATGAATATGATGAAGATGGATAATACTTTACCCTGTCTGAAACCATGCTCTCAGCTAGGGAGTGATTACTGCGGTAATTGGGATCCATGGTGGCTGCCACTGGAGATACTTATGATGAGGCTGTCTCGACTAAAACGTAGATAACATTTACATTACTCACGCTGGAACCAGGAGCTACAACTTCACAAATCACCGCTGACAACCTCAAAATCAAATCTGTGACCTTGTCTCGCCGCATATTTGTGTGTTATTTTGAGTTGCAAGAATTTTTTGGCACCAACAAATAGGCAAAGACGACGCGAGCTTTCAGGCAGGTTAGAATACGTCTGCCTCGGTTTCGTCAAGCATCACGTTCGATAGACCTCACCAAATCACGGCCACATGTGAAGAAACACGACCTAAGAGACTGTGACATTGTGCGATTATCGACCTGGGCTCTCTCTACACTTCTGACCATGTCCTCATGTATCCCCTGCCACACCTGTCTGAACACGACTTCAGTCTCCAACAACAAAATAATATTCCAGTCACATAACAGAGACAGGGTCAAAAACATAAAAGTGGAGAAGGGAACTGAGCTGCTAAGCACTGATTCCACCTTGTCTCTTCTTTGTGCATTCTGTATCAGCTGTGTTACTCTGGCCACTTCCACCTTGTGCCACGGGCTCTGACATATCGATCATTCAGCTACCAGGGTCGTTTCTTCAGTCTGTTATTTTTGAAATTTTCAAAAGGAGATTTATGAAGATCCCAGAGTGGCCATTACCACTCCTTCCTGTTTGTTGTGGTTTTCGGGGATTCCTGAGGGATACTGGGTGTCCTCTAGGTAGTGTCCTAGTGCATAGTGGGTGCTGAGACTAAAGAGGGGGGGTGCCGTTAATGACCATCTGCTCAGAGAGCAACCTTTTTAATGAAGACGGATGTTGGGGGGATCTGACCAGGGGGCTGCAGGCAGGGGTCTAATGACACATCCCTCTATGTCTGGACCTTCTAGGTTGTCTTACATGACCTGGCAACCCTCATCATAACACCGGTACCAAGGAATTTAAGCGAGCTTTCTGAAGCTGTAAGCACTTCCATTCACCCACAAGCACGTCCTGCAGCACTTAACTGTGATCATTGTGAAAGACATCCATCGTAAGCTGAATAAAAGTCAAGTTAAACTTTGACCAGCCAGAGACCTTACAAAGGAGATACCCGACAGTTCAGTAATCCTGAATAGAAATCTATGGGAGACTTAAGTAACGCCAGCAGATGTGTGACACAAAAAGCCAATCGTCAGCTTTATAACACATCCAGCCAGTCGTCTTGTGGCACTGAAACAAGTGTAGAAATAGGACCAATAGGAAAAATGCTTTTAAACCTTAATTGGGCCAAAATCACAATTGTTTTTGCATTTATTATGAGATTTGACTGGTGATTCAGAACATGCATGTTTTAATGTCCAGGTGATGATTGAGATCTCAGCTATAGCTCTTGTACAAAACCTTCACATAATGCCAAAACAAACACACTTTGATTGTAGGGAGAGACCCCAACCCTTTCTCTCATGAAGAAAAATGGGAATGACGGTTCATTTATAACACGACAGTGAACAAAAATTCCTATTGGCTCTTTATAAATAGATTGCAAGTTTAAACCTTATCGTACCGTGTCAATCTCCTACTTTCTTCAGACAGAACAGCTTCCTATAGACGAGGCTGAGGCATCTCCTTAGAAGGACCTGTGGCCTCACTTACATTCCATCGGTTAACCAAGAAGTCCCTTCAGACTGAAATTCCAAACTTAAGAAGAACAAAAATCTCTTCTTTCGACTCCAGTTGTACAACTCGTATTGTTATAAGAAGCAGTCGAGCAGTAACTCTGCACACAGAAGAATTTAGTTCCTCTGAAAACATATAAGCAACTGATTATAAATATAACACATGATTGGCATATAAATAAATGATAAGAGCAATTGATTTTACTTTCACATTCTCTTCCCATTTATTCAGACAGGTTCCTAGTATTGCCAGCCCAAAATAACTGCCTGGAGGCGTTATCATGATGGCTGTCGAGTGGCGAGACTCGTCTATGGGGACTTTGGACCAACTCGCAGCCTATTTGACGAACTGTAGAAATGCTGCAGCGTGATTTTAAAAAGGAAAATGCAGGACAAATAGGTGCATCTTCAAGAGAGCATACGTTGTTGTGCATCTAGTTATTTTTTTGGTCTTTGTGCCTTTGTTTGATAGTTCAGTGAGAGAGAGACAGGAAAGTGGGGGAAAAGAATGGGGGGGAGGACATGTGGGAAAGTGCCATGAGCGGGATTCGAACTCATGATTTCCACATCTGGACTGTAGACCTGTACATGGGACGCCAGCTCAACCAGGTGAGCTATAGCGGTGCCCCATCTATAATGTTTCTTAATCTAAACTTTGCTCCTTTGAGTCTAAAATGCTAAATAGTCGCAGAGATACAACACTACAGAAATCCATCCATCCATCCATTATCTATACACCGCTTATAGTGTCACGTGGGGGGCTGGAGTCTATCCCAGCTGACTCAGGGTGAAGGCAGGGGACACCCTGGACAGGTCACCAGTCTATCACAGGGCTACACTTAGAGACAGACAACCAAGCACACTCACATTCACACCTACGGACAATTTAGAATCACCAATTAACCTCAACATGTTTTTGGACTGTGTGGAAGGAAGAACCCGGAGAGAACCCACGCTGCACAGGGAGAACATGCAAAGAAAGATCCCAGGTGTCCTCACTAGGACGCGAACCGGCGACCTTCTTGCTGTGAGGCAACGATGCTAACCACCGCCCCACCTTGCAGCCCCACTATAGAAATCATCTGTACTAATTGATGCGATAAAACCATCAGTGGGGTCAGTTTCTGAAGAAGAGGCTCCGGGTTTGGTGCATAAATGTTTTACAAGTAGAAACAAAGCTTTCGTCGCTGATCCACATCAAGCTATGGTTGAGTAACGGAGATTTAATTGGATTTCAGTTACTTAAATTAAATTCCTTTTCACTTCTGATCCAAATCTTATGTGGTCCAATCTTGTTTTCACTCTTTGTGTTTGTATTGAAGTCTGGGGAAATGTTTCTGTTGACTGGGCATTGTCAGAGTGAGTCTTGTGATCGTGCTCCAGTGCTCAGGCCTCATCCTCTTCGATGTGATTCCAGAGCCGCAGCGTTAATAATACCCAAAAAGGAAAGAGGGGAGGCTTACAGCATCCACACCCTTAGGCTTCACCCTGAATGCACGCTCAAATTAAAAACAAGCCCATGGCCTAACAGGAGTTCTAAACATGGGGGCTGTTGTGTCAGCAATCTTTTATTAGAGTCATCCTGTTCAGAAACACAGCAGGGAGAAGGAAGGGAGGAAAAAAAAGACAGAGCCTGGCAGAGAAGACATGGATGCCTCTGTTCCCTGCCGTCCCTTCTTCTGTTTCATCACTCATCGCTTCTCTGCAAAGATTATTAGAGAAGTCAACTAAGATTGATGGATGGAGATGGAAGACACTCAGAAGCCCATCTCTCTCGCACTCATCTTCATCTGGGTGTTGGTACTGACAGCAAAGGAGCAGTGGACGAGATGGATGGATGGGTCTTTTCGTGCTACTGTACATCATGTACAGCAGATGGTGCGGCATCCCTAAGAGCAAACTATATATAGCCCCCTTTTTTTGTTTGTTAGTTTAGACATCTTGGAAAATATTAATTTAACACCATTGGCTCCAAAACAGTGAGTCCAGTGTTTATGGGAAACTTTTAACGCCATCACGGATATGGGTGTGTGTAACTCTGCATTCGTCTATTAATATCCTGAGAGTAACTACGTGAGGTGCCGCAGGCTAATAGGAGCCGTTATAATGAGGGATGATACCAATAAATTGATATCTCCCGCACTTACTACTGTACTCTGCGCCGCTGCAGTTAAAAGGATTGACTCAGCCTCCACTAACCTTGTGTTTGACTTGAACTGTCATTAGCACATCAAAAGCGGATTAATTAATCACAGGTCCACCGGGGTGTGCATTACCTTAAGTGACTATTGTAATATAACTTAAAGAGAAATCACCCGTGATTTCGCATCTTGACACCAGAATGAATGCGTTGCTACTTCCAGGAGTGCTGATGCTGTCATCAAGAGGGAGAAAATGGATTCTGTAAGTGGTAGAGAGTCTATTACCGCATTAATTCTGCTACAAATGGAGCTCTTCACAAATGGTCAACACTTAAATCTCATCTGGTCCTCTTCAAGTCGGGCTTTCCATTCTGTTCCCCTGCATTCACAGCCTCGCCTTGTTCTCCTCAAATAATCCTCCTAAAAGTTCTGGTTTTTAAAAAAAAAGGGGGGACGTGACGTTTTGTTTCATTTTGGCAGAAACGTCTGTAAAATATAAACGCTGTCGACTACACGCTGACACACGAAGGTCAGAGGACTTGTTGACTGCTCCGAGTGTCAGCGTCTGAAAAGAGAGAGCGAGTGGCTATTTGTGTTGTTGTTCTTCCCTTCAGCTCAGATGCTTTACCATCCTGTTACACGGTGACATTTGCAAACACACTGTGACTCACTTAGTCGAGGGAAGAAGAGGCGAAATCACCGCTCGAAGCAAACAAGATCCCCGGAAGATGTAAAGTATTTGATATAATTATGTAAACAAGTCGCAGTCTTATCTCTGTGACCTTCACCAGCATCATTCTTTGTCCTTTATTGCGTGCCTTTTCTTTTTTCTTCCCTCATTCTTTTTTCTGTGTCAGTAAATACGTGGTGCAGCTGTTGTATTAACCAGATTACAAGCCTGCATTAGTGTACTAATAGTATCCCCTGCTGGCAAAAGAGGGAACAGTGCACAGCTCTGCAATGCATTCCTGCTTTAGAGGCATCAGAATGGGAAAAGTGGGTGAGTGAAAGTGGTGAAAAAAAAAAAATGTAGCACCTAAACTGCTTTAACAGACTGTAATTAAATGTTGCCCCCTTTAGAGCCACCAGAGGTATTCGAGTGATCGGTTTCATTCATCAACAACCACTTTATATTCAAGAGTTTTCCTGCAAAAGTAGATGTTTTAATTCTGTAAATAGTCACACAGGGATCTTTTTTTTTAAATATATAAAACCATGAGAGATGATGATAATACAGTGAAAAGTACATTAAGCCAGAACAAGTCGCAGCATCTCACACACCTCAGCTGCAACCCACCACTCTGATCAGCGCCGATTCTCAGCACTGATTATGACTGATTGCCGCCTCCAATTAGTCATGCACCACTCAAGTCACACAAGTCGGCGAAATCTATTTCCGCACGCGTCTTCACTTGCTGTCTGTCAAACTTTAAGGTTCGTCACTATTGCTGAGCCCCCTTCTCCGCTTCCAACAAAAACAGTCACCTTCCCTCCCTCTATAAACACGCCGGTTTCCATGCCATCCTGGAGCAGCAGAGTCCGCAGAGCAAACACTCCAGCAGCCAGCAGAGAGAGAAAGAAAAAAAAAAAAAAGGCCTGACAATGGGGGTCTGAACTGATGTGGAGGGCTGAGAGAGGAGAAGGAGGATGAAGAGGAGAAGGAGTGGGTAAGTGTAATGGAGACAGAGCAGGTAGCAGATTCGTGCAGCACAAAGTCACAAGCAAGCAGCAGTGGGAGAACTGTTCATATCATTTACTTGAGTAGAAATGTCAGTGTTGTAATGTAAAAAATACTTCAAAGCTCCTGCATTAAAAAAAAAAAACTCTTTTGAATAAAAATACATAACCATGCTGGCTAAAAAATAAAATGTTTTTACTGGAATTTTACATTCTTACAGGTTTTTCTAGTTATGTTAAATGACAGATAATATCTAGTCAAATCCCCCAAAAAATATACATTTTCAATGTAAAAAAAAATGATATAAAAAAAAATGGCAAAAAATGTAAATAACTCCAAATAAAAAATCTGGTAAAAAAAAATTAAATTAAACTAAATTAAAATAATAATAATAATAATAATTTGTTCGTCTACATTTCACCACAAAATGACAGTATTTTTCATTAAATCAACAAAAAAATTATCATTATTTATTGGATATTGGCATGAAAATATGTATATTAAAGACTAAAAAATGGTTTTAAAATAACAAAAAAATTATAAAAAACTCTTATTTTAAAGATTTCCCCTCTTTAGCTACAACTAATATCTTGTAAAATGGAAACTAATATTATTTTCATTTAGGATTTTAATTTTAACATTTTTACAAATACTAATTTATTCTTTTACAATGTGTGACCATAAAATTGCATAATTTTAATGCATTTAAAGCCTATATAATATCATTATTTTAAAGATATTTGTCACTTTTATTGTATTATTTGTGTTTTTCTTGCACCTTTGCTGCCAGATTTTAACTGTATAGTTTTTCACAGTATATGAGCAAATAAAAATTGGTAAAGCACTAAAGTTAAGGTATTGATTTAGTTCTTTTGACTGATATATATGACATCAGGCACAGCAGCATGTCCCTGCTGCGGGTGGAGCTACTTTGAATTCTTTTGTATACAGTTTTATGGACGGGGACAGCAGATAAATCTGAGGGCTGTAGGGATGTTTACTGGGAGAGAAAGTTCTGACAAGTTGTTTTGTTTTCAGTGTTTGACCTTTTTCACTAAAATCTTTTTGCTGAAATATCGGATCATTTGAACATTTGCAATCGAACCATGTATCAAGCTTAGAGGAGGAAAAATCACTGTATGGTGAAGCTGTTAACAAGTCAGAGCTCATGTGAAATGTGACCCCAACAACACACTGCTTTCTACAAGACATCAGAAGTGTATGAAAACAATAGTTGAATCTTTTAAAAATGTGCTGTATTTTAAAAACTTGTTATCCAATCCACAACGTACAATCCTAATCTTAAAAGTGACTAATGAAAGTATAAAATAGCACAAAATGGAGACACTCATGTAAAGTCAATGTACCTCAGAATTGTTCCGAAGTACTGTACCTGAGTAAATGTACAACTTGTGAATGAGCGGGAATACCTGATGGCAACAATGAAAATAGAGTTTTGCATAACACTTAATCAAACTGTCATAAAGTGAGGAAGTCTGTTAAGGATACAGAAGAGAAATTAACGTATGGCTACAGGTTGGATTTGGCTCAGAGTGTTCTGAGCTGCAATTGATGCACTGAGAATACATCTGATTGCATTTTCCTTCTTTTCAGAACCGTAAAGATATTTTAAAATTTCAGTTTCTTTGAGGAGAAAAAAGTACATCACAATGCACAAAATCACCACCATACTTCTTTTCATTGCTACTTAAAGCCTGACAGCTGACTCGGCTCACAGTCCTTCACCCCCGTCAGCATCTATATTGACTGCTGCTGCTGCTGACGTGAGGATTCAGACGCCAAACTCTTTCACCAGCCATCAAAGATGAGCTGTTTTCAATACTAAAGTTACACCAGATGGCTTGAAGTCATCTTAAAAATTAGGCCTATCGAATCAAAGCACAAGTTTTTGTTTTGAAAACTATTAAAACTACAGGATACACATGAATGCACCCTATCAGCATTTAGAACATGTGCATTTGTTGTTTATTCTCACATTTTGATGTTGCTCTGACTTTAACTGCAAAATGAATGTTAGATGACACATTATTCTTTATAAGCAGTTTGATTATTGCCAAGTAGTTTACAATGGAGGAGACAAAAGCTATAACTTCACCTTATTATCATTGATAACTTGATGAATGATATAATTTGACTTTCACTTTTTCACTTTCAAAGTCCTGAAATAAAAACTAACTTTATCTAAATGGCCAGAAGGGGAATTATGAGGCTTCTTTCCTCAGTTTATGCCACTCATTTTGCCTGAATTTTATTTTTGTTTTGCAGAAAAGAGACAAAGTGGTACATAAATATCTCCAGAAAGCTGGAAATTAAATGTTTGAGGTTCAGGATTTCTTGGGGGAGGAGTTCATGTCCCTGTTTAATGTGTTTGTGCTCCCATGTTTGAAAAAAGGTGTCAAAAGAAAGATTTTTAACATTCAAACACAGCTACAGATTTCCTGTGACTCGTGGTAAAAACACACTTTTCATTTTGGCACAATGTGCGTCCGCGCTCACCTGAACAACGTCTTTTACGCGCACAAACGCACTGCAGGCTTGAAACTAGTAACGAACAAGAAAAAAAACTTTAATTATTTACTCTTCAGGTCCACTCGGTTCGAAATGACGTCGTTCACATGAAACCGCGTCAAGGGCAAAAGTGTAATCGGTGCAGACGCAAGAAGAAGAAGTTCCTGGAAACGGAGCGGAGAGCTGGGACGCAGCGCTTCAAACGCGCAGATTCCTCGGAGGCTTGACTTGTGTGCGCTCAGTTTACCGCCAGCAGCAGAAACAAAACTGAGAGAGAGAAGCACTGCTGTTGATCTCTTATGCAGATCACAGTCACAGCTCCGAGGACTCCAGCACACATTTCATCCTGACATGTCACTTTGGTGGAAAGTGCCTGCGACAACAACAATAGGTGAGTTAAGGCGCCGTGAACAATAGCAGTGCGCTGAGAAAGCTGCAGAGGCCTTGTTTTTAACAGTTTGAGCAGCTTTTAGGTGTAATTTTGTAAAAACAGAAACTTGTTTTTATGAGTATTAGTGAAAAACCTGTAATCTGATGCTTTTACTTTGAAATGACCCATGTGTTTACAATCATGGTGATACTGCTGGACATGTTGGAATAGCCTGTAAGTCCACAAATATGGCAAATATATTTGAATATTTTAGGTTTGAAATATGTTAATCTTATTCAAACACTATCAAAAAAATGGACAGTTTGTTTTGGTTGAGTGGTTTCCGGCAGGTTTGAGGTTTCAAAGTACAAATTCTAAGCGCTCTATTTATATATTTGATTCATCCAAACTTTATTTGAGACTGTATGTTTTTGTTGTGGTTGTATAATTTCCCAGGCATGAGCCCCGGGTCACCGCTTTCTGCGTAAAGCGAACTGTACAAAACAACTTCCCAAACTCCTGCTGCTTCAGCCATGAGCGGAAAAGGCTGTCAGCTGCTGGTGTCTCCATGCAGCGTGTCCCCATCGCTGAGCATGATCAGAGGACACCAGGCCCAGTCCATCAGGATGCCCGTGTCCTCCCCACAAAGGACTAATCTCAGTCCCTCCTCGGGGAGAACGGACAAAGCGAAAAGAGGGACCATCCACGACTTGGCTTCTGGGAAACAGAGCGGAAACCACGTCGTCCTGCCAAACCTGAGCCTCCGCAGGCGAGTGTTGACCAACGGAAAGCATCTCAACATGTCGACTGCTTCACCTGCTGCTCATCATCCTCAGAACACAGCGGGGACGGCCAGCACACAGACCCGACTCTGCTCCTCTAATAACAGCTTCAGAGGTAAAAACACGACTCGTCGGAAGGGTTGAAAAGTTCAGACTGACCCGACGGGCGCGCGTGAGCAAAATACAACTTTAGTCAGATCAGCAGTTTAATTGTGCAGCAATTCAGGAGCTCAAAACATCAACCGGCTGCGTTTTTAACTCAGACTGAGAGCTGGATAAACTTCACGACTTCACCAGAATCATAAGGGATTTACTATCGTCACCCTTCATTTAGTCTCATTGTGCTCCTCACAACCTCACTGTCTTCTTGCGAGACCTTCTGTTCCCTTATTTATTGATAATTTACCAAGCATAAAGCTTGTCCCTAAATTTTCTACTGAAAAGTGGAAGGAGGTGAAAAGCTCATTAGTGATTAACAGAGCAGAGCCGAGCCGAGCAGAGCAGTGTCTCTGTTCTGAGAGGGAAATTCCACACTGCACTCTATAAACCTTTCAAAAAGAAACTGACTGAAAATGCTGCATTTCAGTTTGGTTTAGTGTCTTTTCCACATAGTTGTGTAATTTTATGTTCACACTTTGAACTGCTTTGTGGAAATTTGTTGAATGAGAGTCAAAGTTGTTCCTCTGCTGTGACCTTTTTTTGCAGGAGGGGAGAGAAGGGGGAAGTAGCTCCCATGTGGATATTTTATTTATTAAATTCTGGGCTTGTGTCCAGCAGATTGCCCCGTGTCTGGGCCTGCCATGGATGTATTTGGTCAGGCAGCTGCTGTTAACCTAACAGTCACCAGCAGTCCCATGGCGGTTGTCACAGGCCAACGCTATACCGCGGGGCCTGCAGCGCCTCATCCTCAGTCTCACAGCGTGCCGATTCCCCACACGGATGCCAGGTAATCAGTATATGCTAAGCGATGATGAGCTCACCAGAGAGAGTTTTATGTTAGTAAAACAAATCTTTCTTTTCAGATCCGTACTGTCCAGAGAGTCCCTGGCATCCACCACCCTCAGTCTGTTCGAAACGCAGTCGATGTTTAGTGGCAGACATGATTGGCCATATGGTTACCGCGTGCTTCCTCCCCTGGGACTACCTCAGAGCTCCGCTCAGGCCAGCGAGGGCGTGGAGCAGCTCAGCCTTTCCCCCGGCACGGCCATGTCCGGCACCACGAGCACCTCCGCCTCCCTGCCCTCGTACCTCTTCGCGGGCGAGGCCGGAAGCCCCAGACAGTCTCGCGCGAAGAAGAGAGCTCTGTCCATGTCGCCTCTGTCGGATGTCATGGGCATTGATTTCAACTCCATCATACGCACCTCGCCTACCTCGCTCGTGGCTTACATCAACGGCTCCCGCAGCTCTCCGGCCTCCCACCCCACGCTCTCGCCCGTTCAGTCGGAGAGCTACGGCCACTTTCTGGGCGTGAGGGGCCGCTGCATCCCCCAGACCCATCCCTACACCGCGCCAGCCCTGGCCCCGCAGTCGGAGTGCGGCCGTATGCAGATGCTTGAAGAGGGAGGGGGTCTGGAGAGCCAGATGGCTAACATGGTGGTGGAGCAGCAGTGCCTCCCCGATGAAGGAGGGGTGCTGGAGAAGACTTCAGACAGATGCAGCCAAACCGCCAACAATATGCTGCCACCTCTACAGTTAGAGCCAGCTCTGTTGAGCACCGTCCAAGAGGCTGCCACTCCACACGGGCCTCCGCCACCCTACCACTCACACCAGCACGTCCAGCTCGCCAGACATCACGGTAGAATAAAGCCCCCTTCTCAGGACACGCAAGCTCCCATGGTTCCTCCCAGACACGGGGTCAGCTTTTTACCCCAGATCCCGATGCTGGAAGAAGAAGAGGGAGAGCTGGAGGACTACGGGTCCCACTGCTGCAGGTGGTTGGATTGCAGTGCGGTCTACGACCAAAAGGAGGAGCTGGTGAGGCACATAGAAAAGCTTCATGTGGACCAGAGGAAGGCTGAGGATTTTACATGTTACTGGGTGGGCTGTCCGCGCAACTTCAAGCCTTTCAACGCCCGATACAAGCTCCTTATCCACATGAGGGTCCATTCAGGAGAGAAACCCAACAAGTGCTCGGTACACCCCGCAGCCACGTCGTCTCTTTTCACGCAACATAATTCAATGCTTTATTTTCATACTTTATTTCTCTGCCTCTTTGAAATAACATCTCATATAGCTCCCTTCCTAACAATGCGCATAGCGAGCTCCCTCTCAATCACATGAATTTTTTATTTATTTATTTTTTATTCATTTGTGAGACGGCAGTGAATGCAGTCAAAGCAGGAACATGATGAATGTCAGAGCTCACTGAGTTCAATTCTGAGTGTTCCATTCAAAGCCACAGTGTCTAGCTGAAGACTTTAATGCCTCAGCCTGCTGGAGAAAAAAAAAAGCCCTTTTTTTTTTTTAGGGTAAATGCCTTCATGTTCTTTGGGTTTACAGCCAAGGTTTAGATCAGAAATAATGCCGCTCTCTCCTCTTAACTGAAGCCACGGGGTAATTAGCGGAGCTCTGTGATAATTGACATGGGAGTTAAGTCAATTATATAGTTATTAAATCAGCACAAAGGAGGCCTAGCACTTTAGATCTGGCATTGCACCATGGTGCTCTCGTAGCTACTGGGCCTGTCAACAGCCAGGAGTTTGCCAGGCCACCGTCTGACAAAACTTGGCTGTGGTTCTGGGAAGGTGATGCCCCGTAGTCTGGCATGCTCCTTTGGCCAAAGATTTAGAGTTTATCCATGGGCTCGATTATTGATGAATTACCGAGCTTTGTGTCTCTGAGATGAATGATGCGGTTCTCTCTGATGTGTTGCAGTTCAAACAGGACTTTGCAGTTTGGTTATTTTAGTTGGTGAACGTAACAAGAAAGATTTCACGCTGCAGAGATTCCAGGTTCAGTGTGAAATATAGAAACAAGATTAAGAGTCTACCGACAGCAGCGATGATTGAGCTAAATGCTAGCGTTACCATTTCATCATGCCCATTAGGCAAGTGTAGTATTTGCTAATGCAACAGCAACATTAACAGTTACAGTTACAGCTGAGGCTAATATGGGGTTTCATCGCTTTTGCAGATACAAAAAGTATTCGACATCTAATGGTGGCTTTAAAAAAGTCAGGGTATCCCCAAAGTGCAAGCGCAGCTCATCCTGAGGGGACAATAAATATGAAATTTCACAAGTCATTGTGGTTCAGACATTCAAATTACAGCCAAACACAATGATGAGCCAGTGTTACTAAAAGAAAAGGAAGAGGACATGAAAATCAGTGAACAGTATCGGATGATCAGTGAGGCTGTCTGCACCTGAATTTGTGCAAAGTCATTGGATAGATGTTGAAATGTTTCATAGGAAGAATGAAAACTTTGACCTGGTGGAGGATTTAACCAAAGTCATTATGATTCACCATCTGGGTAACGAGGCTTTCATCCAATACTAGTTGAGAGTTTCACCAAATTCTGCACATGTCAACCCGGTGATGGAGCTAAAAGAAGAGTTGGAGGGTCACCAGACTCAGTGGAGAGCTCATTCTGTCTGAACCAAAGACGTTGTGAAATATTAAATTCTAGACCAAAGCGCGGAACCGACTGACCGTCAGACAAATTACCTCTCGGGCCACATAGCTAACATTGCTGAAAATTACGCGTTTATTGTCCTTTCCTCGCTCCCGCTGTGAAAATGCTTGAGACTTAGATGAGTAATTAAACCGCGGGCCAAACATGCTTCGTGTCGCTGCTTTCGACGAGTCAATCATTAACAGCGTGCATACCTGCAGTCGACCTTTCGCTCCAAAATACTCACTTATTAGTTGGAGCCGGTTCTGTTGCCATGGGGCTGCAGTCGGCGGATGGGTCTGTGTTCCCTGCTGAGCGATCAATCATTCATGGTCACAGCCCACTGCCAACGACAGAATTCATGCAAAGTGACACTTTTGCTTGTGGTATTGTTATTGCAGACAAATTCTAAGTATAGACGGAAAAAGTTAACACATTCGACCTATCGCTCATGCACTTTAATGAGACATTATGACTCTGTGTGGATCCGTTTCAGATCGGGGCTGAACATTATGCCAAGAGTTCAGCCTGTTTTTATGTTTTTTTTTTCTCGTTTCATCGACCAGAGTTTGTGCATGCGATTACTTCAACTGAAAAGTTTAAGCAAAATGTTAGATGCCGAATCAAAACAGTGAGAATGGCTTCAGGAAGCAGGTAACTAGGATGCAGAGCCCGAGATGATTGGCAGGTGAATAAACCGCTGCATGATATATGAAATGTTCCAGCCGGCAGCAGAACAATGAGGTGGCTCTCGTTACACAGTGAACATATAGGGCAGGCCCAGACTTGTACCTCGCAATCCCTTTAACTGAGGAGCAGTTTGTTAATATATCCTTGACTCACCGGCCTATTTGCATGTGTCACTATGATTTAAGCATATAAGGTTTTACAGGCATAGTCATAGTTATGGTGAGGAAGCACATTCATTGCGATTTTTTAGTACCATTCTGTGCTTTTTTTGCACATATTGCAAGTAATGGAGATGGATTGTTTTCTGGAATTAGTAGTAGTAGTTTTCCGCTACGACTCCAGCTATTTAAAAATAAATAAAGAAAAATAACAAAGAAAAATCTTTAATATCAGTCTCAGAGTAAAATGTGTTTTGATTTTACATTAATTATACAGAATTTAAAATACATAATGATAAGTAAAAAACAATCATCGGTATACATTTTAACTTTATTTAATCTCTTTTCTTTCAGTCTGCATTAATCAGTGCTTTGGTTTGCTGTGATCACTCAGTCCTTTTGTGTTGATTGATGATAAAAAACCTTAGTTTCTCCTTAATCCGCTAAATTTCTCTGCAGCAGCTTGTAATTGGAGCCCTGTTATTGAAACTAGAAGAAAAGTCTGGTGAGATTTTAGGTTTGACAGCATTTTAAGCGCCATCCTTTTAATTGTTTGGAGGAAACTGAGTTGGTTTTGGCACCAGGAAGTGATGCTTGAGTACCTGGAGGGGATTTTCATAGTACTGGCTCTGTCAGTATTTGACTTTTGTAGACAAATAATTTGGTCTCATTGGATTTTTTTTAATTTAATGAAGGTAAATCAAGTTTGTGATTGAAAAAAAGAATGAATCCTAGCCTGAGTTGGATAAATCACTATTATCCACATGCCTGGTATAGCATATTGTAAACATTTATTGATCCAGGAGCTCCAAACCATCATGAAAAGCTCCAAGTATGATACCATACTATGATAGTTTGCTAAGCTTATAGTTTTAAAAAGGTTCATACAATATATATATTATTCCGTTTTATTCATTCTGTCCTATTTTTTGAGTGAAAAACCATTTCCCATGCTGCTTTCTACCAGGAATTTAAAAGCCAATGCAGGCAGAGATTTGGAAGAAAAGATGTAAAACCAAAAAAGAGCAAAAAAAAAAAGGGGGTAGAAATATCACAGATGAAACGGGGGAAGAGTGGAGTCCAGAGTGAATTGACCTCAGAGTGAGACTGGGCACCGGACAGAGCCTGCTGGCACAGACTGCAGCTGTCATTGTTCAGCCTGGGCATGAGTACCTGCCAGGACCTGTCAGAAGCTGGCTGTAGCACTCATCTCCACTGAGGAGCCATACTGCTTTCTTTTCAGCCCAAACATCCCTTGTGACAAGCTAAAAAGCCCTCTGTGCTGTATGAGAGCTTCATGAGATGGAGAGAGAGAGAGCGTTACACAGTTACCTACTTCTGGATACTTCTGGCAGGATTTTAGCTTTGTGCTGTTGTTTTTTTTTGTTTTTTTTGCTGGTCTGTCCACTTTGGTTGTGAGACGCTATTTATCTCTGTCTGGCCTGTTTTTCTTGGGGCGCTTTAGTTGAGCGGTCTGTTCTTAATTATTTTCTTCAATCTATATTTAGTCCTGGTGTATTTTGCCACTGTAACCCCCTTGAGAAGGAGCATTTAAGGTAACAGGACAGAATTGTATAAACTACCCCACAATTACTCTCATTCATAGAAGGAAGTTATGTGAACTATTTGTCATTTGGGGCTTTTTCGATTTATTGAATTTCCAATTTAATCTGTTTGCTTCGACAAAATATCAAGAATTTTTCATATCCAGTCCTGGTCAACCTACACTATACTCATTTTCCAGCCTCATAAGTGGTTGGCATGGCGTTTAATTAGCCATAAATAGCTCCCATGGAAACAAAATTTAGCTAAAAGTGGTAACTAATTTTTAAGTTCAACTGCAATGACTGGTTAGAGTCACAGATAATAGAGAAAGAATGGCAAGCATGTGTAATACCGGGAAGAAAGAAAAAAATCATTTTAATTTGGCTCTGGCAGTGATGACCGAGAGGTATCAGTATGTGAGGAATCCAGTCTTGGAGGAAGAATAACAATATCGGACATGGTCTGAGTGTTTTGCCCATGAGGCTTAGTAAGGACATTCCAAATCCCCTGTGAACAGGAAGAGGGAGAGTTAAGGTCCTGCCCTTACAACAGAACAGCTTTGATGATTCACATGTTTTAGCAGTGAAGTCACTGTGGTCACATGCAAAAAAAAAAAAAGAGAGCGAGCAGTTTCGTTGTTTGGGATTACTGTGGTATTAGTATTTTCCGTAAAAACCCCCAGACACATGTGTAGCTTTATACAGAAGCTGTGGTATCACATATCAAATCTGCTAAATGTGACTTTCTCTATTCTTTTTTTTGTAATTTATCGCCATCAACTGCTGTCAAGGTGATGCAAGACAGAAGATGGGAAACAAAACAATATATCATGCGTGTATAAATACTGACCCCTGCTGGTGACGCTGCAACTATCAAACGAATCACTAAAATGTGTTGTCAGTGTTAAATATAAAACCTGAAGTGAACGCAGAATTTTTTTTAAAGCTGTAGTTTTTCTGAAGTTTGAATTCGCTGAACTAAAACTCTCATCCATTTGATTCTTTCTGGGAGGCCTGCATCTAAATTCCCAATTAATCATCATAAAATAGACCTTTTCTTACAGTGCAAAGTCCCCATGATTGTATCCATTTAAAGATATTACTGTGACAGCGTTTTGTTGCCGGACTGCATTGGAAAACAGAAAACTTGGTTCAGTAACATTTAGACGACTTTACTGAAGTCCTAGATTATGATTGCAATCATAGGGTTTCAGCATTTGCTATTTGTTTCGTGGTGTGTTATTTCCAAGCTTGAGCACAAAAAGAGTGCTCGTTAAGTAGCTTAAGGATCCTAATTGGGCAGGAAGTGATTATTCTGGTTGTATTTTCCTAAATTCCTGCATCTCAGCATTTCCCAAACATCCAAATAAAAGTCATGCAAAGTGTAAGTACAGATCCACAAAATATATGATGTAAGTAGTGACATGTGGCAACGTCTCTGCGTGATACTCAGACCTATAAAGACAATGTACCGGTCCGGTCACGACAACCAGGAGCACCAGTCCTGAATGGATCGCATTAATTTGCCATAAAACTGAAATTCACTTGTCTCCCCAAATGTTTTCCCTCTCAAGGTTTTGCTGACTTACAGCTGCTTTCCAGTCAGCCGTGAAACCAGCAATGAACAGTTACGGCCACCTTGAATGTCAGGCTGAAACTAAATGACAGTAATTTTTCTATTCAGATGATTTCTATATTTCCTATTCCACTCCCTCCCACACACACTGAGGTCAGCAGCCTTTTGTCAGTGGTGATTCCAGCAAACATGCAGATACTCCAAGGGTACAATATGCACAACCTCACATTAGAGATGCTCGGAGAGTTTATATTGAATATTGCACCGGGTGGAAGCAGCGGGCCAAAACGCAATGCACTCCAATAATCACTCCCTCTTTTTAAAAACATGCATGTATTTGTTGAAGGATTCTTAAACTGCGGTAGCTTCAACTGCCCTCTCTGTGTTCACAGTTTGAAGGCTGCAAGAAGGCTTTCTCCCGGCTCGAAAACCTCAAGATCCACCTGCGGAGCCACACGGGGGAGAAACCCTACATGTGCCAGCACCCGGGATGCCACAAGGCTTTCAGCAACTCGAGTGACAGAGCTAAGCACCAGCGCACACACCTGGACACGGTGAGTGGCAGCCCGGCACGAATGCACATACAATTCTGGACGCCGCTTCGATGCTTTGCGTCAGTGTGGCCTTCAGTAAGTGTCTATACATGCTGTGTTGTACAGAAGCCGTACGCCTGCCAGGTGCCCGGCTGTGCAAAGCGCTACACTGATCCCAGCTCCCTGAGGAAACACATGAAGTCCCATTCGACAAAAGAGCGACAGTTACGGAAGAAGGCAAGTGCCTGAACACAATCCACGATTTGTTGTTTTTTTTTAAGAGCAAACAATATCCATCCATCCATTATCTATACACCGCTTAATCCTCACTAGGGTCACGGGGGGCTGGAGTCTATCCCAGCCGACTCAGGGCGAAGGCAGGGGACACCCTGGACAGGTCACCAGTCTATCACAGGGCTACACTTAGAGACAGACAACCAAGCACACTCACATTCACACCTACAGACAATTTAGAATCACTAATTAACCTCAACATGTTTTTGGACTGTGTGGGAGGAAGCCGGAGAACCCGGAGAGAACCCACGCTGCACGGGGAGAACATGCAAACTCCAGCAAACAATATTGTTCTTGAAAATATATATTACTTATAAAAACACACAATTATAATACGAAGCTCAGTGAGCGCTGACTGACAGTGAGCATTAAGTTCAACCAGATTTGTAAAACACTTGCTGTCATAAAAACAAACTTTTCGTGTTGACTGAAGCTCACGAGCGGTGACAGCAAGTCTACATCACAGACATGAACAGGGAATAAATCACACTGACACGTATTGTAAATTTCATTTCATTGTACTTTCATTTGTCCTAATTAGCTGACAGTAAGCTGTTTCCTTCCATCTCACCGTGTTGGAAACATGTCATCTACTTTAACTTTAACTGACGTAAATCTAGCATGCAGTTAGGTGAAAATATCTAACACACACTTGGGTTACCACTGACAGAAATAGGTCAAACCAAAATACATGTAATTATGTTATTTGTCATATCCTTGTTCCATTTTCATGATTTTATTTAGTTTTCCTCTAGTTTTCTTTATTTTTTTCTGTCCCTAGGGGCCACTCCATTGCATTTGCTTCATAGTTTTACTTTATGGCACCGCAGTGATGCAGTTCTTATTTTTGCATGTGATGCTCTTTAGCACCGAGGCTTATGTCGCCATAGATACAGACAAAGGAGGTGGGTTGTTACTAAAAAAAGTGACATTTTGCGTCTCCTGTGTGCTCAACTTCTTCTATCTAAAATGTTTAATGTAATTATGATTTCACGTGTGGTTGTCATGACAGATTATTTTTCGCTTTTGTTGACAGAGCAATGAAAGATAAGATAGGAAAGTGGGGGGAGGCCTGCAGCAAATGACAGTAGGCGGGATTCGAACCCACAACCGCTACGTCAGGGACTACAGCCCCTGTATACGGGGCGCAGTCTCCCTGCATGACAGATTATATATTATACTTGCTTTTTAAAAGGTTAACTGCGAAATTCTATCCCATATGCTGTATACAACCCATAATTAGCATTTTTTTTCTCGCCTTCTCTGATGGTAGTAAATCGGCTCGAGTCCAAAATATAAGTAATAGGCTTTTCCCGTATAAATATGTCTTCTTTATTTGATACTTGGAGTAGCAGCAAATGTGGGAAGTGAGAGGCAAAGTGGTGCTGCATGCAACATATTTTCTGGCAGGATGCCCGTTTAAGATGCATTACATCGGTTCCCAGATTAATTTTGAATTGATTTTATTATGGCTTTAGTTGGATTTTCTGAAGAATTAATGGCTCAGCCACCGCTAATGCAACACTGACTTTTCCTGTTCGGATGATATATGAACGGAGCTTTTTAGCATTTAAAAACAAAAAGTGCTCAAGGTGACCTGCCAGAGGACTCGTCCTAATAAATCAGATGTGTTAGACTTGAAGATGTTTTGGTTAGATCTAACTAATCAAAACTCCTAAACAAAAATAACAAGACATTCTATACATTATATATGATTAACTGTTAAAATATTGTAGAATAAACATACTCAGACTATAATATTAGCAGACAGACGAAATCAAAATTCTGCCAGAATCTCATCACTGTTTATGCTGTTTATCATTGTTTACAGTTGTGAACAAAACATTACACACACTTGTTACGATCATGTATATCATGGCAGTCTTAAGTGTCAAATGAACTGCTGTAACGCTGAATTTTTTTAATGACTACAGCTGCTGCTCAGTCACAGAGCGACAATGGGAAAGTCTGAGGAGCTCAGCACAGATCTAAAAAAGCAAATCATTGATATGAACAAGTCAGGAAAGTCACTTAAAGCCATTTCAAAGCATCTGTTAATCCCAAAATCATCTGTGCAAACAACTTTTTTAAGTATAAAGTGCACAATCAGAAAGAAAACACAAATTATCACCTGCTGCTGAGAGACAACTGGTCAGGATGGTCTGGAGCAGAGGTGTCCAATCTTTTAGATGTTTCCCTCTTCCAGCACACCTGATTCAAATGATCAGCTCATCATCAAGCTCTGCAGAAGCCTGATAACGATCCTGATCATTTGAATCAGGTGTGTTGGAAGAGGGGAACATCTAAAACATGCAGGATTGTGGCCCTTGAGGACCAGGATTGGACACCCCTGGTCTAGAGTCAACCAAGAATCAACCAAAATAGATAGAATAGATAGAATGCCTTTATTGTCACTATACACAAGTACAATGAGATTGAGAGCAGCTCCGTCAGTGCCATACATAATAAAGTACAAAATAAAGAGCAAAAAAATGAAAAATAGAAGAGATTTAAGTATAAAAAATAAGATAAGTTATATATACAGTATACAGTATAGGTTATATGTACAGTATGGATTTAGAAAAATATTGCACATCATGGTCATTGATGGTATTGCACATTTGTAGGGTTTACAGTAGGTGGATATGAGGTAGATGGGGGGGGCTGGGGTGGACTGTGATGCCAGTGCATTTGTGAGTTCAGAGTGGTGATGGCTTTTGGGAAGAAGCTGTTCTTGAGTCTGTTTGTTTTGGTTCTGATGCACTTGTAAAGAAGGTCTGCGATGAATCTAAAGCAGCTGCAGGTGTCGAGCTCCACAGTCAAGCATGTTTTACATCGCTATGGGCCGAGAGGCCGCCATGCAAGAAGAAAGCTCTTTCCTCAGAAGGAGAACCTTAATTGATAAAGAAAAGGTCTTCTGGAGGAAAGTTCTCTTGTCAGATGAAACAAAAAGCGAGCCAGTTGGCCACAATGATGGTGGTAGTATTATGCTCTGGGGCTGTTTTGGTGCCAGTGGAACTGGTGCTCTACTCAAAGTAAGTGGACACATGTAGGAAAAGGATTACCTTCACATTCTTCAGGAAAACCAACAAGACAGTGACCCCAGACTCATCAAAAGTGGTAAAGAAATGTCTAAATTGGGCTAGAAATAAAGTTTTAAACTGGTCTCCCCAAATCCCTGACTTAAACCCCATCAAGAACCTGTGAACTGTGATAAAGAAACAAGTCTGTGTCAGAAAGGCACCAAATGTAGTTTAACTGTGCCAGTTTTGTCAAGAGGATTGCAGACAGCCACCAAAACCGTCTAGTTGAGGTACCAATATTAGTATTGGGGTATGTACATTGATTTTGATTTTGTCATATTTCCAGAAGACCTATAACAGATCTATGAAAGAATCTGGATTCTTTGATTGTTTTTTTTGCTGAAAAGATGCACATATTTCAGCGAGTCCAGCGTAGATAATGAAGAGTTTTCGTCACTGGAAGCTCAAGGCCGCCGCGCTATACACGGTCTTTACAAGCGTATGTGAACAACTGTATGTCTATGTGCCGTTCTGTAGATGAAATCCACTGCCGATGTGACCCAGGACACGCTGACAGACTGTTTAACCATCCACCCTCTACAACCAAGCCTTTCTCCTCTGGCAAGGCTAGACAACAACTTGAACACGTCCCCTGGTGCCTCCCGTGAGTCATACTCTGGTATGTCTAAGCTCCGGCTCATTGCATTAATGTGTTTGATATTTAAAGAAAAAAAAAAAAAGGGAAAAAGAAGTAGATACGTAAGCACTTCCCCCTGCAACCATGTGCATGTAATAGGTTTATCCATTTGGTGGACAGCCCTGAAGTATCTGTCATCCCTGTTCCTCAGCTGCTCCACAGGGACAAGACTCCTACAGCGATCCTCACCTGGCTCTGTTGTTCTCCTTACAGGATAATTACAGGTACTGGGGATTTCCTTTGTTTTTATAAGCATTGTGTGAGGGTTTACATTTGAGTTACAGAACAAACTATTCAGATTTTTTTATTTAAATGTCATCACACCATCTTGTCGGTAAAGGCTGTTTGCTTACTTATTCATTGCCTTAAAATGTAAGTAAATACTCGGAGCAGGTAGCTTTACTCGGTAAGCCAAGTTGTGTCTTCTTTTCATTTCGTATTCCCATTGGCACAGCTAGAAGTTTAACCATGACTGCTTCACCAATCTTTTTTTTTCTCTCTCTTTTGATTAACTTAAGCATTTGGTTGTCATGGATTCAAGACTATAAGCTCATAATTAGAATAATCAGTTTAAAGCACTACTTTGCACTAAAATCCAAAGGGTTGTGGGCTTTTTTTTGTTGTTGTTGTTTGTTTGTTTTTGTTCATTTGGGTGGATGCTATGGCTGGGAAGAGGCTTTTTTTATTTTTTATTTTTTTAGGTTGGGAATGGCAAAGCGGCGCATTTCCCCCATAGGAACACATCCCTTCATCCATACACTTCAAAGCATGTGATAAAGGATTTCTGTCGTCTCGAGCAGCCAGATGCTCATGGCTCCTCACTGGCTTTGATTGTTCTCATATCAGCGGTAGGCCAAAGCATTCACTGCAGGATTCTGTGTAGACAATCGGCCTGTGAAAGCAGACCTCGCCTTGCCTCATTGGTCTGGACCGCTAGCATTAATGGATGCTATAGCCACCGACTGGAGCGGCTGAGGAATTCAATAAGTGAATCATAAAGTCTAAAAAAAATACAATTTAAGGTCCAGAGGGAGAAGAGAGAGAGCGCTGTAATTACTTTTTTTTTTTTTTTAGATGTTAAATCAATTGTAAAATCCTTGTTGCCATTTTCGGTACACTTCTCTGGGATTCCTTTCACTCACTACAGCGTATATTGTCGGCAAACTTTGGCAGGTTATCGCCAACTATTCATGCAAATGTGTTAACAGCAGGGGCGTCAGCTACAATGGCCGCTGGGTAATATTTAAACTGACTGGTTTAATCATCTGTATTTAACAATGACTACTGAAAGCAGCGTCCTTGATTTTTTTTCGTCTTTTAAAAGATGTTAAACTTCAGTTGCATACCTAACTATTCGCCAAGAGAAAATGTTCAGTGCGGTAAAGCAGGAAGTCTCCTTTGTAGTAGCAGTTTACAACAAAGACAGATGGAGAGGTCTTGATTTATTATCGACTAAAAAAGAGTGCCGAAGGAACATACTGCAGGCATAGACTTGCACCGTTGTATTGGAGAAAGCCATGAATGAGCTTGTGCCGCACACAGTGGAGTGCAGAGTGTCTCTCTTGATAGTTAAATCAGAGAATCCATGAACCTGATAACTACATCACCTGTGTTTTTTCTATACGCTGCAGAAGCTATATGTTTGATTGCAAATATCAAGATAATTCATGCCTTTAGATTATATGTAAAGGTTCCATATTGGGCCCCTTTTCAGCGAGTTAATCAAAGTCTTATGTCTCCACAGTGTGTCTTTTAGTTTAAAACACTGCATTGATAGTTCCCTTCACCATGGCTGTATAAGCCCTGGTTTTAGCTCTAAATGGGCTCTAAAAACCAATAAGCTGCTGCTGTTCCTGCCTCTTTCAGGGAAAAAAAAATGTCGTCTGTGTCTGTGGTTGAAAGCCAAAGCTTAAAGAATGGCAGAAGTCGGTCTACATATCTAACATTCTTTATTTTACACCTCAAAGTTTATAACAACCACAAAACAGAATAAAAATGGACTTTCACCATATAGGACCTTTAAACTAGGCCATGCAGAAAACTAAGGGTTAAATCAGCTGTGCGGTGGGTCACAAAGTGTCATAGGAGAGGCAGAGGAACACGTGAAGGCTTCTTTGCTTATTGCATGGATGTAGGGAGGACAGAAAAGTTTGAGATGACAGAAGGAGCTTTCTGCATCTTTATTTTGATTTTTGATTTTTTTTTCTTCCAAATACGAGCCCATCACGTCGGAAACAAACAGGAGATGTGTTCACAAGCACAAGCCAAGGACTGAGGGCTGTCATAAGTGATGACAGTTTATCAAACAGTCATAGAACCCTCCATCTATCCATCATCTATACACCGCTTAATCCTCACTGGGGTCATGGGGGGCTGGAGTCTATCCCAGCTGACTCAGGGTGAAGGCAGGGGACACCCTGGACAGGTCCGGCCATGGAACCGATATTGTTAAATGTACACAGATTGTGCAAAATGTGAACTTGTCATTATGACGCGGTGGATGCATTTGCAGCCAAATGGAAACTATGTGTTTGTGTGAAACTGTGGCAAATGTGGAATTAGTCAAATACAGCTGCTTGTGAAAATGCTGCTTGTGCATAAAATTGCAAAATTGTAATTGAAGGGTAGCAAAGGGGTGATGCAGTTGTAAACTTGGGCATTTTTTTTATTTCCTTTGCCTTTGATATTTAGCATAAGTGGTTTAAAAGGAGATTATGATACCCTTCAAAAGTGATTTTTGATATATAGGTTGATAGAGTTTTATAGAAATTGCTTAGTATTTTCTATTGCATATTGTTTTTTTAAATAAAGCTTCATACACTGACCCATAGGTAGCTCAGAGGACGGACACAAGAAAAGCAATACCAATTTTTTTAAAAAGCACCCTGCAAAAATACTGTAACCCATTATTCAATTGGGTGAGATTTAAAAAAAAGAAAAACACAAGTTTAGAAGAAGAGCGAGCTAATGCACGCTGTCCCTGCAGTACTTTTTTTTTTTTTAAATATAGCATTTAGTTTCATAGACTTTCATAAGGTAAAAAAATAATAAATAAATAAACGACAGTGTGCATTAGTTGTCTCTTCTTTTACCTGTGGATATTTCCTCCTACGCACTACAAGAAATTGTATGTGTGCATGAGCCTTCACTGTCTCCCTTGTTTTCTTGTTAAAATATGAGATGCATTTCAAAAGCAACACAAAAGTTAATTGCTGTTGAGTTTCATTAAGACGTAGCCATACAGAGATGTCTGTTTTTGTTGTTGTTGTTGTTGTTTCAATAACAAAGAAAGGGTTAGGGTTAAAAAAAAATAGAAATCTTAACACCACATCAGTGTATTTACTTAAGTTTAAAACATTTCAGGTGTGTTGATCCTTCCCCTCACCAGCTCTTCCCCGGGGACCAGCGTGGGCCTCGCTCTTCCACCTGCCTCCCGCATCCTCCCACTGGGCCATCCCTGCAGAACAACCGTGATCTGAAGCAGCCGCCCAGCCGGCCGCCCGACCCGGCGGCTCACGGCGCAGGTAGTCGCAAGGTTTACGATCGACATTTATTCTTGGGAGTTTGCGAAAATGCTCGCTCCACAGATGTAAACACAGTTGTGCCAAAGGGGACGAGGCTTCTGAAAAATGTGCGAGTTTCACATCTGAAGAGCCTATTAGCGAACGTGTGGGCGGCTTGACAATCCGTTGAACAGATTTTCTCACATGCACATTAATCGCGCAGGATATCTTTATGATGTGTAGCAGGTGGCTGGTGATTTTTTTCTACTTAGACAGAATCAGGCACCTTCATTCTGTGTACCTTTAAATAGATATCACCTCTTTCCCCCCCAGACTTGACAGCTACGGCGATATTGACGAGGTGTTTAGAAACACACTTCTTTTTTTTTTTTT